>NW_019214293.1:161805-278752 GCF_002532875.2 Varroa jacobsoni
TAACAAGTTAGTCTAAGGTCAGCGACAGTTTTTTGACATAACTTTATTAACTTCACCTACCTATCTGCCTTATCTTCTGTTTGTGTTCTCGTATCACCTACTTCGCTTAAATTTCACCCTACTTTGTATTGATGTTGCTCGCCGTTCAGCCGAGACTCATTTCCCCGATCCATGGTGTCATTATTTTCATTAGCAAGGTCATTGAACGTTGTCTCCGTCATCTTCGTTTTTTTTTCCGTAGAGCCACGTTTTGTCAGTGGCAGGGTTTCATCTCATCACGGGTTACACAAATTCTAGGGGGTGATATTATGACGACCCCAAGACGGCTTCAAGCAACCTCGATAGAGAGACTATAGATATTTTCTTGTACGCGGTTTCACGTTACGCTACGTCGACACGGTAGAGAAGGGCTGCTGGGAGTATGCATTTGGTGCCGACAGGGCTTAGGAGCAAACTTTAGCAAATTTCATCTATCCACCCTTTCAAACTTTGGACCGATAGGATTATCATTAAGAAGCCAGGGATATTGGCGGGCTTCGGGTGCCGATGCGTTGATCGCTCACAAGTGGCAAAACATGTAGCAAGTCACAGGAATTTGGATGGGTAGGGTACAATTAGCGAAAGTGTTGTTGATTTGAGTAGAATCAGTTAAATCGAGTATAAATTAATGCGGAAGTAGAGAGGTAAGACGTACTATTTTGTGGTCGTCGTGAACGCCTCCATATCTCCTCTAAGGGGAGAAATAGGCTTCTGAGTTTAGGCTGACTCGAAAAAAGTACGGTATTATGACTAACGTTTTTTCGCTTTTCACTAAACCGATTTGTGGTTGAAGTTGGCCTAAGATCTATCCGATTGAGCGACGACCTCAGCGATGTCGTATAAACGATGTTGTTATTCTACTATAATGATCAACACGTCTACTTCGTTAAAAACGTTGCTTGATTCTTGGCTCTCTGTTACAGTTGACGTCCCACATTAGACAAAGGTTTTTGATTGGTAAGAAGTAAGCCATGCCATATAACTTGTCCCTTCTCTAGTAAGGTACACGTAGGTCGGATGTTTTGTTCTTGTAGTACTAACAAGTAATAGCATTCGTTCTGTGTGTTGTACGTCTCCACGCCATCCACTTAATGGCAATAGCGACGATAGGGAATGGCCATAGGAAATCTGCTTAGTTAAACTCTGGTTGTAGTATTACTACATAGCCGTTAGTTGTGGTAAGCCGATCGCTGGTATCTCGCTGGTACGCGTTTGGTATCTCTCTGCTGGCAGATAAGTGATTGGGTGTTGACCTCCTGTAGAGTACATTGTAATTGAAGTTCTAATAAGAGTTGTCAAGTGCTAATAGCGGAAGATGAAGAAAGCTGATTTGCTATGGTGACTCAGGGGTTTGCTAGGGAATTGGGAAGCGGCGCGGGCCCCACACCATGAAAGGCCCCCGCCGAATTATGTTCAAGCTTGTCGTTTTCCATGATGTTGTCATACGTTGCAACATGATTTTAATAGAACGGACTGCCATATAGGTGTCAGGTACAGAGTATACCCCAAACTCAGACAGGGTCACGCACAGACACGCACGTTTATTTGAGGCCTCATTTCCCTGATTTGACAATGGCTCATCACCATGCTGATAGTATTGGTCTGGTTCAACGTCCCGATAGTTGCCGCTGTATCGCCTACTTACTGTGACTGCGGACCGATCTATTGTGACCCAACGATGTGGTGCGGGTCGTCGCCATCAGCGTTCGCATGGTCGGTCATTTACTGTTGCATTGGTATTTTCGCCGCTGATTTTGTCTACATGAGTCCACACTTTCCCTTGAGCTTATCGCGGCCGAAACGGGAACGAGTTTTTTTTCCGTCGAGTTGGAGGGACATGTTGCGTCTTTTTTCCATTTCCAAGAGAGCCTGCAACAAAAAAGAGTAGATTAAATTAGACCACTTGTACATATGGAAAATAGTGTGGAATAGCAAAGATGGTGCGGGTTCCGATAATTAGTTCAGCTACATTAGAACTCCGTTTGTTTTTATGGAACAAGTCGAGTGACGGTATGAGCCATTGTCACGAATTTAGCAATACAGCAATGCTTTTTGTTAGGTATTGCGCTTCAATTGACGCTGCTGTTAATATTATCATTCTACTTCGCAGTACTCGCTTGATCAGAGAGGTCTGAATATTTATTGAGATGTTCGGAACACGCATGATCGTCGAGGCCAATGTTTTGTGCTAAAGCATCATAACTGAAGTTATTTGCCCTTTATCATAATATCAAGCATGGGAGCCACGAGCAGTTCGACGTAGTAACTAACGCAATACAGTTATTTCCACGCCGTCTCGCTGTTAGCCTGTGCTGCAGCATAACGATACTTATGTGACCAGCGGGTTTTGCTATGTACGATATAAATATAATATTAAAAGACCTCTTTTTGGACCACGTCAATGAGTGAAGAAACATGTCTTGGGAATTTTTTTTTTCTATATACTTAAACGTTACTTTTTTCAAGGGATATAGCTATGAATTTAAATAAGGAAGACAGACGTATGGAGAAAATAGACACGTATCTTTCTAGCCACCGGATTAGGTAGATTTCAGACTTGAATAGAGTAAATGGAGACATGATTGCAGCTGACTTAAGTCGACTTTTGCTGACCGGACTCATGGACTATATGTCAATCGGCCAAGTAAGCGTAACTAATCCATAATATCCGGTGGATCGAACTGGAGATCAGATGAAGTCAGCAGCTGGCCAAGTTAACTGTATTTCCCAGACGGCTATTTACAGCAGGTCCAAGAAAACAAAATACGATACAAAGAGCTATTCTGTAAGAAGCCAACTTGTCCGATCACTGATCAACAGCCAATTATGAATATAGTTGAAATTCTTAATTTTGTTTTACAGAGGCTAGACCCTGTCTACTAACGAACTGAGAGCTTAATCCTGTTTGTGGCCTTCCCTCTCAAATGTACGGTAAGAACATGCTTTTGTTGTGTCAGGACAATGAAACGCTTTGCAGAATCTTGCGGTCACAGCCGATAATCGAGGCGATACGAAACCGACGACGAATGAATTTAACGAACTAGGCACAGCTTTTCATACCGTTAAAATAAGAAGTTAATTTAGTCTTGTAGGAAATAATAACATCGATTCTATCATATAGATATGCAGTTGCATGCGGAAAAAGAAAACAACTTATAGCCAGAGAGTTCAGTACGATTATTACGGGACCTGCGTACATTTCTGCAACTTACCTGGAATAGTTCTTTAACATTGGTATTGTTTTTTGCAGACGTTTCCATGTAACCGCATTGCCACTGTTTGGAGAGACTCTCACAAATACTAGCATCCACCTCACGACAGGATTCCTCGTCCGATTTGTTACCGACCAGCATGATCGGTATTTGTTCCGTCTCACCACTCTGAAATGGCCCACGTCACAAATTAGAACCGTTCACCACATGAACGGCATAAATATAGAACAGGGAAAAAAAAAGAACTTGTTGGGTGCGTAACTTTTCTATCATAATTTTTTCTTTCTTTCGAAAAAGCAAAGAGAGACTATGCGTGTGTGCTTATGTATTGACACGACGGAATTTGAGGAATCAAGTAATTGAAGTTATCTTTATTCGGGTGCTCCGCAATGCCGCTTGTGTCTACCACAATAAAACGTCGTGCCCTTACCAAGACATAAAAGAAGTAGAAAAAGGAAAGGCTCAAAGCTAGTTTCTTTTTTGTACGGGAACGTTGTTTGTGGGTAGGTCTAGAAAGCAATGCGAAGCACGCGTCCGTTGTAAACGTGTCGGTTATGGTTATGATGCGATCTTTGGATTTATTGACACATAACTTGAAGTAGGCTGCTCTGGTCGTAGCAACCAAGAACCAGCATCACGTCCCCATTTTCAAATGTTTATACTAAGAGAAAAAAATACAATCGTACGATGTGATGTTATAAAAATGGCACTATTTCACAGTAAAGCAATGGTCTACGTGCAGTATGCCTCATATCTGTATTTTATACAATAGAAGTATCTCTCCCCTTACGGCAGTCATGCAGATTTTTTCTTAGAAATAAACCTAGTTTCCGTTCTCAGTCTTTCTTTGTTATCACTATTCAAGTTGCTGAACATTCCCGTTGCATAAACCCATTTTCTGACCCAAGCCTCTCCGTAGTCTCCCTTCGTCCAGTATGGTCTTCCCCAGCTTCTTTGATCAAGCCCCCTCCTTCTGGGTTGCATGACCCAGCCACAGATGCAATCGACCAAGCTCTTATCTTTCTCGCCCTTTCTTGCCCTATTGTGCTCCGGGGCGAGCATTCGGCTTCTATTCCCTCACGCTCTTGTCTTGATCCTTTCTAAGGTTGTGAGTAGGGGCAATTGGCTAGACTCAATGGCCGGGAACGTGTGCATCAGTAGCAGTGAGTGTATGAACGTATAGATAATGGGAAGCCTTGGGGAGGGCTACCGAGGCGCTGCCTGCATCGGAGAACTGTTCGTTTGCTTAGTCCCTATTAGCATTGGTACTGCTGCTCCTTGAGTCAGTTAAGCGAACAGGGAATCGGAGGAGCGGGTTAGAACCGCATGAAAAACGCAAGTTTCATTGTTTGTCAACTGTCAAACGAATGAAGTGCCGTTCTATTTCCTTCTTTGCGCACCTTCGCTGTCAAAAGCTCTGAGAAGCTCGTCTCCGTCCTCTTTTAACTTTCGGTAGATTCTGCCGATGCGCGCCTGCAAAAGCGAAGGGCGCAAACTGTGACGTTAGCAGCAAAAGCGAACAACTGATTGCTGCTATTTTATATACTTGTACTGCACACAATCACGAGTAAGTCGTGTCCTGAATTACTTAGGACATGACACGTTAGACGGTTCGAGTTGTTTGTAGCATATGAGCATGTTAACAGCCGTCCAATATATGTACATAAGCGAAAATATGATTTGGGCATTTCAGTTTTTTGCGCTGTACATTGATTATAGATTTAACTGTAGAATAATGGAAGATCATTTTAGCTTTGTTTCAAGTGTACATTTTGCTTGTTTCACTAAGAATAGCCAGGTAATTTTATTTATGTTACCTTTTTCTTAAGCAACAGGATACAGATTTACCACCATGATTGTCCAAAGAAAAAGGGCTCCACGGGCAGAACCAATAATTATTTGTAAAAGCTTTTGTTCCAATTATATGCGTACGTTTAACCAAAATAAGATTTGGTCCAACACATATTCAACTAATCATCATAAACCTCTACACTATCGTATCGCGTATTTTCTAAGGAATAGTCATGGCCCCCTTGATTAATATCGAGCAAAACGCTAGTTTAATTGTCCTTACCAAAAGCTGTTTATCTCTATGGCCTGGCTGGTGAAAGTACACGACGGTGCCGACTGCACTCCAGAGATTAGAACAAAGTTACATCCTATATCCAATATAGTTGATTCGGATAGATCTAATCATTAAACGGTTATGAGAGACCGACCGATCTTCTACGGTTTACGGAATGACAAATAAAATTAAGCTGATTAACATAGCTACTAAATGATCGGTCGGAACGACAAGGAGATAGGAGCAGCTTTTATTGACAGGTTCAACTTGTGACTTCAAGCTCGATTTCGTCCTAACCTGTGACATTCAGTGACCTCATAGCTAATTCGATAGACCTCAGCGGCGCTAATTTATATTGTTTGATTGTAGAGTTTTCTAGAGTTGCTTTGCACATGATAGTTTGCGATTTACTCAAGTTACCTCTTTGTTTTTCATATTTTTATAAAGTACTTTTCTATAGAGAAAGTTCTTGGCAATTTCCCTCTGAGGTAATGGGTTCTCTTGAACTTGACTAGAATCTCCATACGTACTTTCCACGAGGTTCTCATACGAGCTTAAACGAGCGAGAAGTCTAATAACGCGTCAGTGACGGCGCCGCGGTCCAAGTTCTGCAGCTATAAAATGAAGAACCCGTAGCAGCGAAAACTTGTTGCAGATCAGACCATGATGCCTGTTCGAGTGCTGTTTGGGAGTGCTTAGCCAAACAGGTGCCTACTTTGCTGCCATTCCTCTGGGCTCACTCGACTGGGCATGGGCTCAGAGCAGTTCGTTCAGTAACCAACAAGTCTAGCGTAGGAGATCAAATCGGGATTATCCCTTGCCGCCGCCACCGCTATCGTCAAAGTGGTTTGGACACCTCGTCATATACCTTGCTCTCCCAATGGCTGTGGTCAATTGGTCATGTGAAAGAAAACTAAACAGATCTGCCGAATTCATGAAAACAGTGCATACTACTATATCCTTATACAACACGATACCTTTGCAGTGTCACGAAAGTCTAGTAAGAATGTACTGCTACATAAGCGCAGAATACACGTATGTGAAACGTAGCTGTATCCCTTTCCGTTATTATTGTGGGAAAAGCGGGATGGCTGGCGATACGACTCGACACTGATCCGGCTAATCACTCACCTGAACAGTAAAAAGGAGTGACCGGAGGTAGCATTCGACGGAGGCCAGCCGAAGAAGGGGCTCGAATAGCTTAAACACCTGCTAAAGGGCCCAGGTGGCAAGCTGCGTCAAAAGATTCTTAAAGCACAAGTTTTCAGAAGAAATGGAGGGCCGTTGGTACGACTGGATGTTTGAGAAACTCGTACATGAAAGCAAAGCTGTACGAGCGCTTTTAGCCAATGGAAGCTAGATCGCCTAAACGATCCCTTCCAACCACTTCAAGGAATATTAATGAGGCATTTCTGAAGTTCGGTGGGGCTAAAGAAGTGCTGCGTGATGAGCTAACGCTTAAAGGTCGCATTTAGGGTTTTCTGATTAAACATACTGCGAAGACCATATTCTATTCCTTTCTTTAAATTTGATGTGCATACATCTGCAAACATACGCATAGCTAGTCGCTTTGATCTGAAGCTATGCGACGGAGGGTACGGGGTTCCTGTTTTGCTGTCCTTGTATGGCTATAGGATAGGTCTAATCAAAGCATCCAGTAAGAGTGCAAGGATTATGCTGTGGCGGCAGCATCCGAAAAGAAACCGCGAGCCGCAATGCAAATGGAAGTGATGCGGCATCTGTAAGGGACCATCACTGGCTAATTCTGCTGAGGGCGAGTAATAACCATCGTGTGAGGAGAGCGAAAAGTCGACGAATTTGCCTCTAAGCACAACACTCGTTATACCGAGCCAATCAAAGGATTTGCTTCCAGTGCTCCTTCGTCAGTCGAAAGCTTAGCTTTCCCAGCAAACCATTAGGACCGTTCAAGTATGAAAAGGTTCGTGCGTCGACCATTTCAGACCAAGGGTTAGGGTGCATATTCAGATGTTCGTAAGTCAGCGCAATGTTTTATATCAAACGATATGCAACAACGAAGTCCGTATTAGACACTCATGTACAAGCCGATTCGCTGTTTCGATAAAGCAAAGCCCGACTACTTCGGATCGATGCCGGAGTTGCGCCAGCATCGTTCCTATACTTTTGATAGACAGCGTCAGCGCAGAGCGAAGCGGGTCAGCAGATTCGTAGCGTTGAGGCATTTGGCTAATTCTATAGTAGTTCAGATCGATGTTAAAATACCATAAATGTGAACCAGATCGCAGAATGTATCTGGCGGTTGTGAAGGTCCAGTTTAAGCTAAATGAATTATTTTCAGAATAAATAGACGTCTGCAGCTATACACACGGCAGGCGCATGAGTGCGGAATTTTTGCCTGGCGTCCGATAACGAAGCTTAGCAAGCCCGCTCTAATGTACGTTCATATGCCCTTGATTCTCGTTTTGCCTTAAACAAAATGACCCTGATAATATGTTCCAGCTATTGGTTAGCTGCTACTGCTAGGCGGCTTACGAAGATCAACAACAAACGGGCGGGACAACTGATTTGGCCTGTTTGTTAGGGAAAACGACTGGTACGATTGAATTTGCTTTCCTTTTGGTAGGAACCATTAGGGCTATGGATGAGCATTCACGTGGTTCTGGTACTGAATCATTTGTATCGTTTTAAATGTAAACCTGTAGCTCATGTTAGCTGGATAATAACTAGGCCGACTTGGGCAATAAATCTTAATAGACAGCTAACTACTGCTTGGCGAGAATCACTCGCATCACCTACGGGTATTTGTATAACAAACAATAATTTAGTTAGCTTCAAAAAATGAATCCAAATAATGAGTCTTCGTCAGTGCAAACAAGAAAGAACTCCTTTCCCATCACCAGCTCAAAGAAAGCTTAACGGAAGGTACCTGTGCAGATGCAGGAATCTGTTTTGTACAAGAGTCTCGTAAATTTAAACTGCGCAAGAGGATATTTTCTTACGAAGGATCGATCGCCCTCGGAAGCAGCGTGGCGGAAATATGGTTCATCCTGAGCGGACTCAGGGGAGCGATGTGAAAACGAATGGGTCCCACACAAAAAATGCTTCGTATACTGATGATTAAGCTATAAATAATCAAATAATACAAAACCTAAATATCAAAATGCTGGCTTGGATTAAAAAAAATGTCATAATAGCTTTATGAAGAAGTAGATGATGTGTATGTTTGAAATTTGACTTAGTTAGGGTAGAGTTGAGTGAATCGTAAGCTTCTATTGACTTGAATGCCTAAAACAACCGCTGCCTTAGCTTGAGCTAGAACGAAGTAAGAGGTGATACGTCTTCCGTAATAATTTGCAGCCATCAAAAATATGACCGCTCTTCAAATCACTGATTCCCATCGTGCCGTAAGGTATCATTCTTACTGAAAGGGACATTTGTGTTGAAAGTTGTTGAAAGTTTTTGCAGTAAAAAAAGCGTTACGCACTTTTTAATCAAAGACAAAGTGGAATGGCTTCAAAAGCAAGAACGCGCTGCAAAGTTTCGAGTCTTCCCGCAAATTGCTCTTCATCGGAACAAGTTTGCCTTCTTGCGGCAAGCTTTTTACATGAAAAGCTGGCTCTTTGGAGTATATATCTGCTGTCACATAACTTCTATGTAGGCTTCTTTTTCGGATTTCCTATTGACATAGGTTTAAATAAGTTCGTTCGTTTTCTTCGTATTTGCGCATCGATAGCTGCTGTTCCTTTTTTCTTCTTTGTTTGTATTTGTTATGGGGACCTATCGTTGAAGGCGCATCTGATAACGTCAGCAGAACTAGGATTTGGAGTTTCACTTTCGTCGTCGGTATCATTCAGGCTGCAAGTCATATTTTGTTTTTCAAGCTTACTCACGGAGCACCGGTACGTACTGCAAGGCCTCACATTTAAGTCAGGGTTCTCCCATTAGGTTAATTCTCCTCGGCAACTCACTATGCTGTGAAGGTATTGTTATATGCCAATATACCTTTTCTCGCGCACACCTTTACACTGCTTCCGTATGTCTACTAGCAACACGGGGCCTGCAGACCATGTATACACGAAAAAGCGCACCCAACTCAAGGAAACAGCAAGCGAAATGGGTCGAAGGGCGGAGGCATCAGTAGGCGCTGCCTAGATCAAACGAGAGAGTTTCACGTTTCGACCACCGTACAGCAGAATGGATATTGATAATACCATTTGCTTACCACAGCAGTAGCAGGCACCGAATTCAGGGGTTTTTGCGTTTAAGGTAAATTACACGGTAGATTGATTTTTTTAACCCAGTTTTCGCATATTCCTATGAGCAGTAGCTTCAAGTGCGCACCTGGGCAAAGTGACTGAAGGACTTTTACGCAAACTATGTATAACGTGAGTGCTGTTTATGTTAGCCATTATTGGTGAATGGGTAAATGGGCATTGCGTACAGTATATAAGGTTTTTCTTTAACCGTCTTTTCCTGAATTTATACATCCCCCTTCCCGGATAGAGTTTCGTCTAGGCTGCAAGTACTATTCTATGCTGACTCTGTGCCATTTTGAATAATACTCCTCTAAATGTTTTTCATCTACTGCAAGTGCGCATATCCGATAATCACGCATATGTTTTTTAGAAATATCTTAAGGGCCGGTTCTACTTCTCACTTTGACTTCGCGAATGACGTTATAGATGGGTTTGAGCTCCTCGAGCGATTGTTTTGAGGTGACGGAAAATACGAGGATAAACGCGTGCCCTTTGGAAATGTTCAACCTCTGCATGGCGGGGAACTGATGAGACCCTGTTGTATCTGTGACTTGCAGTGTGCAGATGTTCTTGTTACATGAAATCACCTGAAAGGATACGCGCATGAGGTAGAGGAACGTCAACTCATGAACGAATGCTTCATACAGAAATGCGTCTTAATCGAAAAATTTTTTAACTTCGCTACCCAAATACGATCGATGCCTATAATTGAACGCATTCAAGTTTCATCTTCATAAATAATTTAGTAGTATATTTAGCATATTCGGTAGCAATCTATGTCATATCTGACGCAGACAATTCCATAGAAATCTAGCACCAGCCAATTGTTATAGTCTTATTTTTATCATTATTAGACTTTGTTACCAGTTGAAGCACACTATGGCCTTTGACTGTCTGAAAGCAAGGAAGCAACATTGGATGCGCTTGCATCTCAAGCATACCAAAATGGTAAGTAAAATTGCAAGCCCTACAAACATAAGATTTTGAAGCGAAACAACACGGCCAGATGCAGGAGGACCAGGCTGAAATACCGCTCCTAGGCACCGAACGGGAGATAGGAATATAAATGTATGCTGATCATGAAGAGGACGGATCAGCTTGTAATGAAAAAATGTATAAAAGAAGGATAAAGTTTACTTAATCAGGGATACGGGCTTCGCATTACATCTAGTGGCTTACCTCGGGAATCACCACTGCTTATCATCAAAGGTTGGCTATGAGCGATCGTCAACGTAAATATTAAATGGCGTTTGATGGTACCTGGGTAAGTGATCTCGAAAGCTTATGTACACTAGCAACAGGGCCTACAGTGAAAGCTATGGCCAAACATTCGATCCTTGCGAAATAAATTAAAAGGTCAAAAAAAAAACGGCTAATAACAAGGACAATAGAAAAAATATTAATGGTGATTCTATCGGTGACATTCTATGAATATTCCCTGAATACCTCACACACTTGTGAGGCATACGTGTTGGATTGGGGCTCAAATGAATAGCTTTGTTTGGTATATAATAACAAGATTAAAGTTTTATCCAGAAATACACTCAGCTAACGGAACAAATTTAGAAGCCAGGTAATGTAAATACAGAGCTTTTACAGTATTTGGTATAGCTGTGTGGATTTTACCGTAATGAACTCGTTTAACATTGACAATCAATAGGTGACCATTGGGTCTTTGTTCGCTGCGGGAAGTCGAGCTCATTCACTGCCCGATACGTACTGAATGCGAGAGATTTAAGAATAGGAAGATTGGTACAAAAGGTAATGGCGACGAGACGAAAGGTCATATTTTGCAACTGATGATGAATCGACCTTGGCAATTGGATCTTAGGTGGATCCCTAGTAAACTGTGCTATTCATCAGGCAGAATAGGCAGTTCGACACTACTGCCAGGTCGTTTGAGTTCTGATGGTCAGCAAAACACCAAGATAAGTTATTAAAACAAGGTTATATATAGATAATTATAGAAATAAATTTTACTTAATACCTAAAATTTCGCACGTGACTGTAGCAGAAAGAAAGAAAGAAAAGACACAGCTCAGTAATAAGTTTTACACAGTGTACGACCTCTTTAATGGAAGTAAAAAAGCAAATCAATCGAGGTGCTGCATTTCACGGGCTGAAATCGCAGATTCTATTGGAAAAACGACGATATGAATCCCCTGTATTAACTAACAAACGCTAACGTGATTTGAACCAACTCCATACACACCTTGATGGCCTATATTACATCGATTTACTTAAATAAATGACCAGATCTGGTGTCTTTACACGAAAGAGAAACGTCTATCCGCTGAAAGACTCTTCGAGAGGGATGGCTCTGATGTCTAAGCAATACGAACCGATATTTCCTAGCGGAACAAAAAAAAGCATTAATTTTTCTGGTCCAAGCGTTAGGAGTATGTCATCTGTGTGATATCATTTTGCTCTATTCACGAGCAACTATATGGCGTTTATGCGCAACTTTTTACGTGGTGGACTTTTACGTGGTACGACAATGGTGTTAGAGGCTTAGGCTAAGAAACTTCGTTTTTTTTTATTATATACTTCTGTTTAATGTTTAGTTAGATAATTATTAGTTACATAACAGTTTCAAATGATCCAATTTCTGAGAAAATTGTGTACATCGGTCGAATTATCTATAGTTTCTTCACAATATCCTATGCATCCTCTAGGGTGGATTGGATGCGCATGAAGCTCGTAGGACTAAATACGGCAGTTAGTGAATGTAGTATAAATATCAGACCAACTTTTTCTCTGACTTGTTTTTATCTGCGCATAAATATGCGTACATTCAAAATAACAGAAGACCGATACGACCCCCACAGCCGTTACAAGTTTATGGTGGTGAGTTTCGTTTGTGCAGCTTGCTTTACTATATAATTGTAAACAGTTGCTTCATATCGTTGTATCATATAGTTGTTTAAAAGTCAAACATTTTTCAAACGACATTTTCGAAACAAACATGCGTTTTTTACCCTTCCGAAATGCCTTTCGAATAAGAAATTATCGTGTTTAATATAATAGAAAACACTCGACGTTACGGCTAAGAGCTCCTTCACAAACGCACGCAATAGCTTATCTGAAGTAGTTTTTACGATATCGTTAACAGGTACGGATAGTGCAAGTGGTGGCCGTTACAAAACACTCAACATGAGAATCCCGCTTTGTTAAAATTATCACTTAAAAATTCCTTTTTCAGAACAGTTACGCGTCCTAATGCCTGCCAATAATAGGCCTGGCAAACCTTTTCCACAATATTTCGACAAATCTAACCGTCCACATAACATTTCTAGTAGGTAACTTGGTGCTTTTTTTTAATCTAGCAGTGGTTAAAAAAATACGTTTGACGTGCCTAGATTTTAAACGTAGGCCAGTATAATCTATCAGCGTTCAAAAAATTTTTCAGAAAAGAGGGGGCAAGGTAGAATTGTTATTCACACAACAATGCGCCCACCCCGTAAGTGTATCTCTCCGCCGCCGAAAACACTTTTCGTTTTTGTTCCTACTATTTCCGAAGTTTCGAAGCACTTCGCACGTCACTATGATATTACGTAAACGCGCCCAGCTAGACGTACACACATTTATGCACTTGTGCCATGGGGTCTATCAGTGATTCATGCAGTGATTTGTGCTATACATTTGGTAGCTTTTAGCCTCCCAGACATCTTGTTGTGTACACGAGCACATTATAAGACTTCCGCTCACGCCCCTGCTTCTCTTTAATCGGCCATAAAGAGATACATGCTAGAGTGAACTGCGGTTACGCCAACCTTCTTCGCCTTGTCCAACTCGTCTATCTCCTACGGCATGGCCGCTTTCTCAATCGACTACTTCCTTTTAGCGACAATGTTGCTCCTACATCAGGTCGTCGCCGCCGCCGCCGCTTCTATCGTTGCCGCAGTGTTTGCCCTTGCTGTTATTAACATTCGTGGGTTTGTCGCTTCTAAAAAACTACGGCCATGGCGGCGGAGTCCGAGACGAACGTTACAACAATATAGACAGCAACTATCAACAATGTCGGCTTCCCCTGGACAGCTTATTCGAAGAGATCCCGCCACCTTCAAAACAAAGCCATTGCAGTTGTTCTAAAGAAAGAAAAAAACGTTTCTAAAAAATCACTAACCCGACCCATGACCGCCCGATCGACCGGGCCCTAGCACGACCCAAAACGAGAATATAGCAGCAGGTAGCTTGATTAAACGGGTCATCGTATATTGTGCTTCTGAAGTGATTGCATCGTCGTGCATCTGCAATCGAGCTCTGCAACAGGGATATATTTAGCAGCGTTTGACAGCCACCACGGAGGCGCTACACGAATCCTACGCAGCTGGTCTAGCTAAGCTGCTCTGAATCGTAGTAACCCATTTTTGCGACTGGTGACTTCTAGCAGCAAGCGGCTCTAGTAACAGCAGACAGCCCGGTTATTTATCGCTTCCTCTAATGCAGCCACGATTGGCCCAGTCGGCCTAACGCCCTTACTAGTGGCCTGCTGGTGGCTGGGCGACAATGTGCGAGCTGTGTGAGGTATGTCACTCCGGGTATGGGACTGCTGTGCTGCTTACTAGTCGCCTATATGACTTTAATAACGGCTACCCGCAATAATATGGGCGGATGATCGAGAAGAGGATATATATATATCTGCCGGTGGTGTAACACTGTCTCCTATTTCTTAAATTGCTTACAGTTTGCCCTAACAATGTTGCTGCATGACTTGTATGCACTGAAAGTAGATATATTCTGTTCCAATAAGCGAGCTTTCCCTAGAGCAGGGAACCCCCTCAATGAACAGCGCCACCTATAGTGTGCTACGGAGAAACTCAACTTGAATATGATTATAGGCACGGAGTGTAACATGTTGCGGCCCGCGCTAGTCATATAACTGCGCCATCAGCTGATAAAAACTTGTATACTTTGAATAGCCATACCGAGCTACGACAGGACTGAACGAAGAATTCAGCATTAGCCAAGATGTGGTCTGCATAGCGGTATCAATCATTTCAAGGCGTCCCAGTGGAGCACTCGCATTTTTTAGCTGATATTACTAGAGCCTCTTTTACTGCCATATTGTGAACACCTATCTTCTACGTATTATCAGCTCCTGACTTAATTTAGAGCGTCAGTCAGCTCGCATACTGTTGTTTGCATGTTACAGGACGATACTTTTCTTAACCTAGCTAAGAACAGGTAGGCAGAAATTGAAAAACGGTAAATTAGAAAAGAGAGAGGGCCAATAAGTGCAAGAGACAGGCATTATGAAACGCAAAGGATCGCGCGGGAACCACTCGCGCATCAACTTCGACTAGTTATCGATTAGGTCGGTAAGGTCTCGCACTCGGCCTCATTTCAGCTCAGGCAAAGTTTCTACTTGCGTGACACCTCCGTCTGGTCAATGCGTTCGCATTTCACTGCTATTTCGAGTTAGTCGCTAAATGGCCGTTAGACTGCTTGTTAGTTCAGTGATTGGAGGATGTGACAAGGGACAGCTCACCGCGGCAAAGATACGCTTGCCGACCTTTTACTACGATGGATTGCAGTGTTCATCAGCGAACAGGAAAGGTCATCATACAGGTATACGAAAGAATGAACTATCAAACGTCTCCTAGCTAGGCGGCGCTTTCCACGTAAGTACGCCTGTTTTAGAACGGATCTGCCGCTTATTTAGCGCACCCTTGCGCAATGATGGCCTATGTATCGCTGCCGCCATCATCACAGCCGAGCTCGTCACATCTGAAGCTCAAGTTCCCGCTACAACTTGTCACTTCTGCATGTGCAAACAGATGTTGTGTATGGAAGCCATTAAAAAAAAAGGTGAGATGTAATAACAAACTGAAGAGACAAAAACTCTGTCCGTATGAATAGATACAACAACATGAACGGCTGTGGAGAAAGGCGGAGTCCATCGAGTAGGTTTTTCTTAGTCGATCTGCTTTTCAAACTTACATGTAGAGATAGTAAGTTCAAACTTGTTTTAGCTTCGCAACAGATACCTTAAATTATCGAAAGGATAACGCTAAGCGACACATCATTCTGCAAATCTCTCAGTTACTCTACTAATTACAATACTGAACAGGCCAAAACCTTATTGCCGTGATAATCTGCCCTTATTCTGATTGACCCACTTCACGTCGAGTAAAGGTAAAGTAACGCCTTCCCACAATGCAAGGTATGCTACAGCAGAATTATATCACTCAGGCTTTGTTTGGATTGTGTAAATTCCACTTGGATTTTGCTTTTCGGTCCAACTTGGTCCACAACGCTGTTACGTTATAAGTGTATAGTCCCATAGATATTTCGCAAGAATTTCCGTGATGTTTATGCATGCGAGTATATAATAATTTTTTGACCGTCCGCTCGCGAGCAGACGTCTACCTGCTCTTCTTTACTTTTATACCGGCCGGAACTCTGACTAGATTTAATGTGAGACAACATTTACTTTCACAGATGGTTGACACTTTGCATATAAGAATAGGCCAATAAAGATTCCTTTACTCAAATACTCATACTTCAAAAGATATGTGTATATCGATGATACGAGCTCATCCAGGCTTTAGGGTCTCATCAGTACTGTTGAAGGAAGGCTAAACCCACCATCCTTTGTGAAATCTTAAAAAGGATCTCTGTGTCAGTGATTCGTTTTCATGTGAACGTTTAAGGTAATCGAACGTCAAATAACCAAGTAAAAGGATAACTTGCCACATGGCCATAATGATGATGAATGGCTCCCATTGATCACTAAGTTCGGTACGAAGTTTCGATAACCTATATTTCCGAACGTCTGTCGCTACACTAGAGACTTCTAGAAAGTTTCAGAAAAATGAAACTAGGAGGTCGAAGCCGACATATATCTATGTAGATAGAATAACGACCCTACAAACAGGAATCAGTGCGCCTGTTAATGTGGTCTTGCGACGCGGAAGCCGCGTTGTCGGTCATCTGAAGCAACGGTGACACTCCATATACCATCAATTTTTCGTAATAACTATAGAGCTGACAGTGTTGCATGAACGTTTACTGTAAAAGATATGAACCTGCCGGGCCGTAACAACCAAGCACGGAACGGACGCGTTTGAGAAGATGTTGCACGAAGTGACCCAGTTGAGCAGGCACGCTTGGGTGGATGCACGACGACGAACCATTCGAGAGAAAGATTTCGAATTGATTGTATTTTGACGATGGCATAATAATGACAACATGAGAAATAGCCACTCTTCCCTTTTTGCCATTCTATCTAACCGGTATACTCATAAGCCCGATTCGTCTGCTACTAAAGACACGAGATAGCTGGGAAATTCTAGTTAGAAATATTCGAAATTTTCTACATGCATTAGGGCGAACAACATTGTAGAAGGAGTTTTTTTTTGAAAATTGCACGACGCCGACTAGCGAGTATTCTAGAGCCGTACCTTAAAAAGCCCACGTCATTATGTCTCGCTATCGATCGAACAATGAAAAATGGAAAAATTAAAAAAGAATGAGCATAATCAGAGATGGGCTCAAATATGTGTTAATCTATTGGCACCGATAACAGGACGGTAATTCCTATAATACTAATGATAAATCAAAGGCTATTGTAGGCTTAAGAGGCACAGCTTTTTAGATATTGCACGATTTTTGTCCAGATATCCAAGACATATCCAAGATTCAGCGCACGAAGCATGCACGAAATATTCTTCGACTGAATGCGAAAGCGCTACTTACGCCCTAACCTATAAATTCCAATGAACATTGGCAACGTCTTGAAAATTTCCAGTTGTCAAAGGAAGGAAAATCCATAAAGTCAATATGTTACAGTGTCAAGACATAATATGCTGTGTCGGTCAGTCGCCATATGACTCTGTTGTGGATCTGATTTAGGGTATACACACTCCTTTACGCTTTACAGACGTATGTTTGAGACAAACACTGCCCTTTTTCAAACGTACATACTGTTCACTGCATGATGAGTATTATGCTACGAGGCCGAGATCTCCTAGCGTGAGTCACCACTAAAAATAGCGTTACTCATTTTTACGTTCGAAATTTTGCAATTGAATTAGAAAAAATAATGCGTCCTTTTCCATCTTTGACGATATTTAGCCAGGACCGATAAGGATAACCAGTTGTCAATTGTTTACGAATAGAACAGTGGGTTTTTTCCAATTAGGGATCCAAATAGGATTCCAAAAAGAGGAATAGATTTGATAGTTACTCTCTTTCGGTACATCAATAACATTTTAAAATTTACCGCTAGTACCATAACGACGCTTCACTCAATCGATGTTCGCGTTTAGAAGAGTCTCTCTTACACTCACTACTGTATATTGATGCAATTAATAGTTACACAAAGATTTACCCAAACGCGGTTTTCAACGAAGTCAATAAATGTATCTAGAGATTGGGTCGTACCAGTAATTCACGAATCATTACATGAGTTTGTAGTGGCAGAAATTCACCTGTTTTGCATCCTGGATTTGTCTGGGTCGGTTCCGGGTGACCGAAATTTCTATCTTTGTGGGTCGGAACATCAAGATAAACAAGCACAGGATTGCTTTTTTGCGATGATTCAATCTGCTTATCATGCACTGGCCGTATATTGACTCTGACCATCTTTTTTGCGGTGTTCTATAGCAAGGGCCTGCTAGTGGGCCTGCGCAGTATGCGGGCACTAACCTCTAAGTGGCTAGATACGCTTACATTTGCGGACTGTCGGGCCGTAGTGAGCTATATAAGCATGTGCACACGTTTTCGTACCACGCTGACACCTAAAATGTGTCACACGAGGGTGGGTTTGTAGTTTCAACTAAAGGGACCTATGGGCCTATCGCTGATCCCACTATATATACGCCGAAATTTCTTGTTATCGTTAAAGAACGAATGTTACTTCTCGTTGTATTGTATATACAAACAGCTTGTATAAGCGTAGGGAACGATTCCTCAAAATAAATTTATACACGTAGTAATAAGTCCTAAATCTCTAGAATGACCCTACAGAAGTTCTGATTCTGGTATCGATTCTGTTTTGCCCGTGTAAGTCACTAATGCTTGGTGTTGAGTAGTACTACCATCAGAGTACAATTGACCTATTCTGGGTATGCCATACTGAAAACTGATTATGAACCCATGGAGGACGAAATAGCAATTAATGTAGCAATGCGTAAGTGACACTGTATCAATACGTATTGGCGTAAGGCCCCAGGTCTAAAAAAAACTGGGATTAAATTTAATGTTTGGTCTAACACTTATTTTCTGTGGTATAGCAATGCTTGAGACACGTCCAGCTAGTATTCCAACAAATTAGCACTAACTTGAAGAGAAATGCTTCTTGTGAGTGAACACTTAACAAATGCAGCTAACATGGTCGCCTGCTGGATATTTCAATCCAGTGTTTGCTTGAAGTATTCATCTTTGCTAAAGAATTGAGCTGATGCCTTTCTGGGAGTCACCCCCAGAGACAGAGGTAATCTGCACGGCCCATCTTCATGGAGGGGCGGTCGCGAGAAAATGCTGTTGCTACGTTACTAGCTTATTGGCCATCTCATCAGACATCGTTTAACGAGATTTACGGAAGCTTGCACACGTATGCCGACTAAACAGCACAGATTCCCCGCAGGACGCTCTACATCTACACCAAGTGACGTACTACTTCACGAGGTGCACCCTCCCTGTCGTCCACCAAACTAGACGCTTTACGCCGTGTTCGTGAATTTTAAGTGGGCACTTGATATAACGCCCTGAGACAAGATTTCAGCAGAGCGTTCCCTATGGGGAATTCTTCAAAATAAGCTACATCTGACAAAAGCGGTTCCATTAGAAAGCTCTGTAGACATAGGTGATGGAGTGACCTAACTCGAACTATTTGTCCAATCAACTGGCGTAGTACAAGGCGGCAGCCCATGTCCAGTGATTTTTTTCTGTTGCTAAATGATTTAACCCACTGTGTTTACCTTTAAACGCTTAGATAAAAACGTCGCTTTATGCCAACCATTTTATCATTTTTGGAAAAATCTGGTTTCATGTCCAGCAAACCCTCGTAGGGCTCTTGTTGCAGGGGGATGAGGCCAAATTGGCGGTTAACATGGAGGAGGCAGAGATCATGAGGCTCCGCCAAGAAGGCGCCTCGCTGCTACCGACACGGTCCGTATAGACAGAAGTACCCTAAGGTACTTTAGTGCGATTCTGAGCGGTGAACCGGTGAGCCCTTACAGGACACATTACAGGTAAAGCACCGGAGCGAGCACCGCTTTTAGTTCGGTGCCGTTGACGCTCGTTTAGGACCTTGCCTTCAGATCCTGCTGAAAATGTCACAGAACCGGCTTCCTTATCATGTTGGACTGCACAAGCCGATAAATGCCGTCATTGTTAACGCTCAAAATGAAGTCTTTCGCGCTAACCGTGGCGTAAAGCAAATTCATGAATCGTGCAAAAACCCATGTAAATCGCAGGTAATAGGAAGCTAAATTTAGAAAGCCGACGCCAGGGTGAGCACAGTGCCTACAACCCAGCTCTTCTCGGCATTCCGAAAATTTCCGGTGGCCTTAATGTTGTGGTCTAGATACACTGTTATCGTCTGAGTTGCATAAAATGTGGATTCTTTTTTGTTTTCAAATGCCGAATGACAAAGGCGATGGCGTTCAGTATTTTTTACAGGTGAGTCATATGGGTGTTGAAACCAAATCAGTGGAACATGAAACCGTTGAGGTGCCATAGACGAAATGGTACATTAGAGCTCCAACGATTTTCTCCGTCAACCGCTGTAATGTTCCATCTGCGTTACTTAGGCCGAATCACATGCGTTTCTGTGTTCTCCTGGGTTTCAGTTGTCTCGGTGTGCAGAATAGCGTCTTCTCCTTGTCCTTTAGGCGCATGCAGATCTGTTAATATCCGTTGATCATGTCTAGGATATAAAACAGCAGGCGCCGGCGAGAGTATCGATAGCGTCATCAATGCGGGGCCTGCTGTCAATGTTGAAACGTACTTTTCCGTTTTTTTTTTCATCACAACTGCTTAAAAGGACCCTTGTCTGGGTGAGGGCTCGCTGGTGCCCTTACGGAGCATAGTTCAAACCGAACACTGACACCAGTCGTGCCGCGTTCACACAACATTCATGTGTCACTTGCGCAGCTGCGCCCTTCGCAATGTGCCAATGGTATGTATGGGCCTGGCTAACCGAACCGAGGGGCAAAGAACGCTGCTCCACGTTTTGTCGCCCCAGGTGAGAGAAGTCATCACTCTGTGTCACTCGGAAAGGCTGACAAGACATGCTTGCATACGGAAGACGTTGTAACATGTTAAAAAGCTCTTTTTTGTCAGGGCCAAAAAATCGAAACCGAACTAAAATCCAGCACTGCACAACACGCTCTATCTGTTACCAGCACCAAAATATCCTTTCAAGAAGGTGAGATTGTATTTCAAGGGTATTTTTTTAGTTTCAGGCGGAAAAGTTTTCTAAATGTGGACATTAATGGATTATTACGCCCGTTTCGTCCAGCTTATATAGCCGCGCAATGCTTCTTCGGGGGCTTCGGCGCCGTCGTGACAAACAGCGCGACTTACTTCTCGGCGGGTCACAAACTACCTCAGATGAAATCACCTAATAATATAAGCCTATCCTATAAATAGATAAGCCTATCCGACAACCACAATGCAATCGGTTAGTTAGGACTTGGTTTCGTGGCGATAACGTATACAACTCGCCTCAGAAGTGGCCGTTGCGGATACCGTTTTCAGTCAATTCATCTACAAACGAAAGCTTGGGGAGATGCCATTTGAACTGCTGTTTGGCTGCAGGGCCGTACTCTTCCGAGAGCTTTGTAACTGTGGGGACGGCGGGAGGCGAGATCCCGCAAAACCACGGCAGAACGCGTACTGACAGCTCCGGAATCGAAAACGACACATGAAAATGCTACTCGGGTGGAAAAGTCTGACCTACGAAAGCTTAAGGACGGCATGAAGATACTGACAAATAGTGTCAGAAGTTCGCAAGAAGTTGCGGCCATCTTATGTAGGATCATTTATCGCCATGTGCCGAGTAGCCTCACACACGTATCAGGTTAGCATACTCCATGGCCGACGGTTGACAGCGAACGATAGGAATATAAGGTCGTATCTGGGAAAATATATTTCCATGGTGTGGTCGAATGTGCGCCGCAAGGATTAATAATATCATAATGTTTAGATATACGCGGCCCAGATGTGTATATATCAGACTGTGAGATATCGTATAAATCATAGTCTGCCAGTAGCAATTTGGTCAAGGACTAAGCCGTTGGTCGGAGATTGACAATATGTCTGCTGACAACTAAGACCTGTGTACTCTAATTAGTAATTGTCTGTCGTTAGCACTCCGACCATATATATATATATATATATGTGTGTGTGCAAGGTTGTCAATACTATACGCATGTTCTTTATCGATGCTAGCAAACGTCGGATTGTTATTGACGGCACAGCTTTGGGCTTAAGGTCGAAAGGTTTTACGATTTGATTGAATAGATAGACAAAACAGGAATTTACGAGCTTTTCAAAACCTGGTCTTTTTTCATTAAATCGCTCAAAAGAAAAAGGGGGCCTGTTGTACTCGGAAGCAACAAAATCACCAGAATCATATTGGTTGAGAAACAACAACATTAGTTCTTAAACGATATCTGTAGATATAGTAACTTTGGTGCTTGACATACATTTTCTAACTTAAGCTACTTGTGTATAATCAGCAAACAAAAATACACAGCTGAAATATCAGCTTGTCGGTTGTCGAAATAGCGTAGGATCTCGAAAGTACGGGTTCGCCATGAAGAGGCGCATAGATCAAGGTCTGTTTATGACATTTTTCGTAAGCGTATCGTTTTCTATAAACGCTTGATGAAGTGTAGGCTGTACGACCGATTGTCTATTACTTTTTATCGGGATCCTGGTAACGTCGTTCCTATTCTAAATACCTTATTAGTAACACCCATTTATAGATTTGGCTACTCCATGGACATACTGATCTGTTATGTACAGAACGTATGAATAGCGTGAAACACGCATTGTTTGAAGCGGAATCTTAAACACTAGCTCTCAATGTCAAAAGATAAAGTTAGACGAGTGTCTGATCGATTTGTTTAACCAACATAGTTTTACAAGTCTCGGCAAGAGTACGTAAGTAGAATAAAAGAATAGTTGAATACAATAGTAAACATGAAAACGGAACACATGTAAATAATATTAAGAAAACGTTACCCCGTGCCATTCCTCCCTATTCAGAGCGTATATAGAGACTCCACTGTACACTCGGATGAAGTTCTTTTTCTAACATCCAAATATTTCTTGCAAGCTCTTCATTCAAACGGCCTTCTTCCCCAGAACGAGTTCTTCAGAATGAAATGGAGGATCCGCCGAACTGTCGTAGATAACATATCTCTCCTATAAAGAAAGACGTTTGTCGAACTAAACAATGCCGATCATGTACTAACGTAAAAGCTGACTATCGCTCCGAAAAGCAAAAAATATTGTTTGCTTTTTCAAGATTGATCGGACGAAATGGCGTGTTTTGGCAGTATCCAGACCTTTTTGGCCTTCAAAGATTTTTTGTTTGAAAGGGTTGAGCTTCCTCAAAATCGTAGTTGACTGTGCCGTGATGAAGATTGGCCTAGCCTGTAGTTCGGCCTTGAGAGCGTAGCGATGCTCACTTTAAAGGTATATCGCTGTGATGATGCATGAAAGCGCCTATTGAAAACAAGTTTTGGTTTTCTTTTGAGCAGTTGTGGCGTCCTTGCTCGTAAAAAGCGTTAGAGTTATGGAGGAGCAATGCCCCGTCTACCTGAATCAATGCACTTTATTATGACAGAGCACCACTCTGACTCTTGTAGCTTAATGTTGATTTCCAGCTTTTGCAACGCTGGTAGCACTTTACGTTTCACTTTTTTCTAACCGGAGATCAGTGTTCTGAGTGCAAGGTGGGAAAAAAGACTGGTACAGAACCTCTGAAGCAGTACCCTTTTGATTCGTCGTGACTGCGTATAGAACCGATACTCAAAAACCAGTAAAATACTGCTTCGTTCGGATAATAGAAAATTACATCTTTCCGAAAAAAACTCTAAAGACAACTTAACGTGTACTTTATAAGTATGCTGTTTTGTCAAACACCTTTCTCAGCCCTCTCAAGGCCCTTCGTCGAAGAAGTTCGTTGTATCGTGGGGAAAAAGTTGAACAAAATTGGCAAACAATTTCGCGGCACAGATTTTCCCAAAGGCCTATTTCAGCTACTTGCACAACTGAACGTAAGTTACTAAGCGAACTTAATCCAATCGTAGACAAACATGACAAACGCTTATTTTCCGCAGCACCGCTAGATCATTCATAATACGCCCACATTTTCCATTATCATTCCCACTGAGCGAAGGGTATGAGCTGTTCGAAAAAATCCAGTAGTGGGCTTATAATCCACGAAAGCGCGGACCACAATTACCAGTCATAACTAACAAATACATATTGAGCGTACTGCTTCGACGCTGCCGCAATTCTTAGAATGGCAATCATCTGCTTAACTAGGATAAGTCAACATCACAAACGCATACAATTGATCATATTGAACTTCTGCATTCTACGTATGGCGAAACACCGCTTCGGTGCTATCGATGACAACAGAGACAGTGCCTGATACGTATCTTTCTGAAATATCGTTAAACCTCAGAGGTCAGGCCCTGAATATGAGCAGAGAATATGAACGGGTAGCCTGCAGTCACTGTATTCATTGTTTGTGTGCCATAGAACAGTACAGAAGCGCTCTGTGTTCAGAGTGCGGCAAATGTTCAGTCGTTATAGAATAGCTGCGCTGATAGAAGAACAGTAGAATTGTGGCATTTATCGAGGTATCGATACAAGGACGAGCTTCAACAAACAGCTTAGTTTGCCAAAATAGGCTACTCTTGTTTGAATGTTTCGTTACAAATGCAATGACATCAAGGGTAGCAAGATCAATATATGGTTATGGAGCATTCGGGAAAATCTAGAGTGTAGAGATTGTTTAGTAAAAGTATCTTCCCATACTTGTCACAATACTGTTTGATCCTCATCGAGAAATATCAAATGGTTCGCTTAAATTTCCGATTTCAACCAAAAAAGACTGCTTTCGAAAGATCCCCGTTTCCCCCGAAAAATAACTTACACGAAAAGTACCTTAGGTTTAGCTGAGAGTTTCATCCAATACGTACTCCGCAAACGCAACTGATTCCGATTGTTCTTAAATATACGAGTAGTTTTTCCCACGGGTCATTGTTTGTTGTTTAAATGTTGCTGGACGTAAGAGGATAAAATCGGCCAGCTGGCAAATCGGAGAAACCCGGCCATACTCATGTCACTAACTGGTATCCTATTAAATAAGAAAAAAAAACTGTACCACTTATATTGGCTGACACTATTATACACTTGTTGACTGTTTGGTGTAAATAGAAATGACGCTATCTCGGACTTTGCGTACTCCGTGAAGTACTCACAGAATGTGCCATATACTAAGTTTCCTTCAAGATATACTCTTCAAGTCCAAAAATTGATAGAACTGCGGGTTGTGGCTAGCCTCCTTTCCCATGCGTAGCGTGATTCCAACGGATGCGTTTCATTTATAACGCGCGCAAGCTCTCCTGTAACTATGATGTGCCTTTTTTCTTCATAACCCTCATATGCCCTATCACATGTACCGGTTAATAAATGTGAGCCAAAGGAAGCAAAAAAAAGACTTCAGCTAAATGGCTAGTTGGCCAGCCGGCCTACCGTAACGCCCTTTCATTCTACTCCGTAATCCAGCCGTTGTAACAATCCTTGCACACCTACGTACACATGTACACACATCGAGAGGCCTCGGTTTGTTGTCAGTTCTCACCTGTCTGTAGGTGTCTTCTACAGTCGGAATATAGCTCTCTCGGAAGGTTCCTTGTACAAAGCGTAGGACAAGCGAACTTTTTCCCACGCCACCAGCTCCCAGCACGACAACTCGGTAGTCATTGCTTTGTTCGGGCATCTTAAGGAGCGACGTTGTTTTTCCGTCGTCTTTATTGTCTTTGTTGTTCTTGGAGGCGTCTTTGCCTCCGGTTCCTGCGAGGTCTTTTGACGGTGTCCCTTTAACCGCACCTCCCCCACCAGCTGGGGCCGGGGGCGCACTGCCCTTGGCACCGGCTGTCCCATCTTTCCCGCCACCCGCCACGGCGGCTGCCGCGCCCTTGTCGGCCTCCTTGCCACTGGTGGCGCTAGCCTCCTTTGGCATGACCCCTGTTACTTCAGCTCATCTGAAAACAAATGCGACATAACGCAACGACAACGAAAATGACAATCGTTATTGGAACGACAATAACGACTGCCGTAACGGTAATTATGATGCTTGCTATTGTAATGGTTTCGCTTACTATTCACTTTGCCTTTATTTAGAACACATGTAACTATTAAAAAACGAGCCTTCCACAAGGCTCGGAGGAGGACGCAGAGCGACGTAAAGCGTATACAGCGTCACCAAGTCGGTGTGACTTTCGACAAAGCTTGAGCAAATTCAAATCATCCTAGCCAAACTGGAACATCTTAATGGGCCTGTTTTCTTCCATGGCCAATAACGATTCTTATTTTTAGTGCTGTTGAAAGCTCATCATAAGATAAGACTAATTATGAAAGAAAAGTTAACCATTAAAAATTTCCAAACCCACGAGAGCAACCAGCCTGCGACTTCTGCGGTATCTGTCTCTTCAATCATACCTTCACTGAAAACTGAAAATCCAAAAAAAAGACACCCAGTAAACAAAAAAAAAAGAGAAAAGACTTCTAATGAGATAGTGAACATCAGCATAGAAAAGCCAAGTTTCCTCTGGCTATAATCTACATGGTGCCTTAGTAGGTGCCCGTAAATTTATGCAGGTATCTACAATGAATAACTTACTAAGAAGTACAAAATGGGTCGAGTAGCTCCACGTGAAGAACTATATAATACGTGGTTGAACTTATCACAGGATCGATAACTTTCATGCTTGGAAATGATGGTAGAATTTTATAAGTAAAGTTATTCAGTTACAGCAGAAAGTTAGTAAATCGAAGCAGCAGTAATAAAAAAAATCTACTGCCGGTAATGATGACAATCACAACTAATAATAACAACACGTTCTCTTTTCTAGACCCCCTGTTCTACTGGTGATTAGCAAGATTAACATAATTGAGCACGTAGACATTATATAGCTAATAGTAGCTTGGCTAAGTGAATACAACGCAACGCATCAATGCTTCCTAACGACTAATTTTTCCTTCATAATACAGAGTTTTTACAAAGACGAAATTAAAGTTGAACATGCTTTCCAAGTTTTTTCCACTACCGACTCTAGTTAGCTAATAAATTCCGCCGAGTCACGAGAATCTAATAGCTAAAAGTCCTATCGGTCGCTTTGTTCGCCTTCTCAACCCTGTCGGCAGTGAGATGCGATTCCATATTGTCTACCCTTTACCATCGAGACTTCAATACAAACGTACAATACGCTTCGATAATAGTATAAACTTCTAGTTTCATTAACTTAATGTGATCGACAGCCCACAGAGTCAGCTTAACATACGTGTACATGCCTACAGGGAAGGAGGGAACTGTATTTCGAGCCGGAATGAGGAAACGGGAGAAAAGCGGGTGGACGACGGCGTGCACTTTGACGCGGCAATATAATGACAATGCCATTCGAACCTTATGCCTTCTGAGGGACCAAAGCCAAAAAAAGATGCAATTGCGTAACATGGCGTAACTAAGTAGCGACAAGCCAGAGGTATTTAGTGGTGGAGTATCCTTCGCTGATAGCGCAGTATCGAACGTAGGGGTTGGAAGAATTTTTCGCGTCAAAGGGGTCATCGGATGGCAAAACAGGGAGATGGAAAAAGCCTATAAGGCATATTGGTGAGCGACCCTGTGACCCCGTCGTTTAGTGGAAAAGAAACTGCGAACAGCGACAACAGGCCGCTTTGCCGTTAGAGCTAAGCGTCGAAGTTATTCTTTTAGAAGGCTTCTTGTTGATGTAGCAGCAAATAGTAACGACAGCAGGCGTGTTCCAGGAAAAATCCTTCGAAAGAAGGGCATGACGACCAAAGAAATACAGATAGATGCGTCTCGGTGCAGATCAATTGATGTAGACTATAGGGTACTAAATCGTTTATAATTTAGTTTTTGTCCGCTTTGGTTAGTGTAATAACATTTGTTTAGTGAAAACTTTTTAGAGGTGACAGTAATTCGACATAAGTCGTAACCGAAAGAAATGCCCACGTGCGAAGTCCTCCAATTTAATCTAAAGTGAGACATGTTCGATTGAACCCGAATCTGTTAGCATTATTCTGTTACCCTGTATGATCGCTTTCATTATTCCGTTGCAGTTATTTGCCCTGTTTCAGCTTTGTCGTTGCGTTTCGTCGACGGTTCCAGCTTAGGTTATTTCATTTTCTTGTTGCTTTGGCAATTGACTGTATTGTTTGTGTTGTTTGCTTAATTTAGGCTAGTAAAACCAAGTTATCATATTATTACTTTTCTATGCCGTACGCTCATTGATATGATGCTGTCAGTACTTGGGCTGACGTGTTAGTCATTTGAGACTGTTCCAACAATTGTAGGTCAAACTGATCTAATAATTCACCATCTCATAGAAATCTCAAGTGGCTTGAAAAGCCAGAGTACAAGGTTAAGCTGCCAAGACGTAGCACTCGACGGAGCGGATTTTACAACTTTGTTCTGGAAAACCGAGGAAAAAAGTGGGAAAAAGACCCCGTGCGTGTCTTGCTTTTCTTATTATTACTATTCTGTAATATTCCTCTATGTTGTGCGGTGGGGCATGTCGATGGCGATGCTTGAGCTGGCGCTCTTTCTAGTCTCACCAAAGATTTAGTGGTCTAAACCAATGATGGTAAGCATTAATTATAACAATAAATTCTACGTAATGTACGATAGGCTTCTCCTGTTCGACAAAGCATCGACAGCCTTTGATCGATTAATGTGCGTCTGCGAGCCGGTTGTCTTCCAAACAGGACGTCTCAATACGTATAGCCTATATTGCCAAACGTAAACCTTCTCAAGTAACCAGTGAGTTGTCTCTTGAACAGGCCCAGATCTCAGCGTCAACTCGATATGCAAATCTGTTCCTGATTCAAGACAAACAACCTGGACATCCTGTTTAATAAACTGTGTACCGTCGTCCGATTTAGTGGCCTACACTAGAACTTTCATACTTAAACAGGATTCGATTTGTCTGATCACGAAAGCCAATTCGTACGTACTTTTGATGAATTTCCCCTGCTAATATTCGTCTTTATCCGCCGTCACTGATCTAGCTTAGTTTCAAAATTTTCATGACTCTCCTTAAATTTTCTGATTTGAAGATCAACGCTAACTATCGGAAGCATACCCTGTGAAGTTGACTTCATTCAGCTTTCGCTCGCGTGAATTACATCTTTTCAAATGGAAATGTTTGTTTACGAAAAGAGTTTCCTGCCGAAGTCCTCCTTTCGGAGCTGAATAGTCCTACGACTTCCCAGCTATCCAAAATGTCTATATATGCATAAGCGAAAAATCCGCATCCCTTTCTGCTTCTTGTTTAGCACACATGACATAGTCGACCTATAGAAGTATAAAGCTACATTATGCACGTGGCCCTTAAGTTGCGGAGTTTCTTTAAGGTTAACGCTATTTAAGCCCGACGCAGTGTTTCTGTCTAATGCTTCACTATGGACTTACACGCACTCAATTCCCACCGAGAAACCCACGCTTCGAAAATATTGAAAAAAATATATTAGCGGAGCTAGGTTCAGTTTACGTGAATTAGGCCCCCACGACGAGGAATTGTTCACGATGAACAGCTCAGCCACTGCCTTGAAAGTTTTTTCAGTTCTGACGTAAAGCATATTTCGACGAAAGAAACGGAGATGGTAGATTCTAGCCGTAGGAAACTCGACCTAAGGTCGTCTAGAGAGACGAAAAACAAGTTAAGCTTTCAACTTCTGAGTACTTTTTGAGATAGGCTACCCCATTATTCAAACTCTGTCCGCCGGAGTGTATGCTTCGTGCAATAGCACGGTGATCTTAATAATGATTAATCCATTTATTTTATTGCTGTGTCACAGAGCGCTTAAATGACCGTTCTCCTCTAGCCCCTATATATACATATACTGAAACCAGCACATCGCTTTTGCAGCGCACCTGCCAATCCACTTATTGACATTATTCGATCTAGTTTGATTAAATTAGATAACTCTATTAGTAGATATGCGAGGCTCATTTAAAGGTTCTTGTTGACCTACGAGCTGATAAGCCACTGTAACCATAGAAGAGATCTGTTAGATCCGCTCGCACGGACTTTAGACGTTTATTAGCCAGTGACAGACGCAGCATTATCTACTGGTTATGAATGTAGCACGCCTCTGCTTCATCCCCCAACGACGGCAGGCACAGCAGAAGCCGACTGGCCTTTGCCATTAATCCAGGAAGAAAGTACCAGTATGCTGAGAAGGACCGCTAACAGGAATGGACCCCGAGAGACACGAACGCTTTGTGGAGAGCCATAAAGACTGTCTTACTCCGTAGATTCTTTCGTCCCGCCATATTCTGGCAACCGCGACATCAGCAGCAGCAGCAGCAGCATCGCCATCAACGACAGCAGTAGGTACAAACTGTATTGAGTACGGGACGATGCAGCATTATTTCATGTTATACTACGGTATAGGCGTAGCAGCAGTTATATGAAAACTACTGAACTAGGCTAAGCAAGATATCGCTGTTCCTATAATAAGGCTACGATAGCTAACTTAATTTGAAGCCTTTCTACTAACACTATCCCTCTCTTTTTTTGTCCTACAAAGCTCAACAGTCAACGATGACACGTTTTCGTCTTGGACGCGTTTCTTTCGATTACCCATTCAGTGTTGGCGCCATCGTTTCGCGTTCGAGTTTCGGTTATGAAACAAGCGCGATTGTTGCTTGTGAGAACCGCGTTGAAAAGCAGAGATTAGAAGAATGTTAATAGAAAGACTTCCGTGCAATGGAACCAGAAGTATCCCTACCTGTGCTAACGTTTCATCAGCAACCACATCAGTAGTGACGGGAAAAGCAGTTTCTCTTACAAATATATGTTCATACCTTTGAAAATGGTGTGCAAACGATTCAGATGCGTCTATTGTTTACAATAGATTTTCCCTCAGTGTACTACAATATGTCATCGAGTTAATATAGCCCAATTGCACAGTGTAGTTAATTAATCAATACGTTAGTTAACCACTGCTAGTTCCCCACTTAACGCCATGCACCTTGAGCTGCGACAGCGGCTACGATTGGCGTTTGTTTCTTTACACATACACTTTATTAGCTGATTTCCACGAACAATGTGCACCTTTGCGTGCCCTAACCAGACGTGGAGCCAGGGACTCCGAAGTTCCCGGCGCAAACTTCACTGCGCACGCCACTGACTGGCTAACTTTTGGATCCGCTTTCTACAGACGGTTGTTATTACTAATCGTTGTCAGTGAAACCGATCGACACTTTTCATGCTGCTGTTCCTAGATTTGTCCCCTGGAAAAGGAAAGAAGCAGTTGTTTCCATCTAAACGTCGCTCGACGGCAATGGCAGGTAACCTCAGCCTTGGCTTAACGACAGCCGCAGTAGGAGATCGGCGCCTTCGCACCCGCCAAATGTGTTCAGGTCTCTGATACTCGACAGAGAATACACACGATGCAGAAAAAAAAAAGGATAGACAAACAGCGGGATACAGCAGCGTACAACAAACTACAGATCTATACACATCGGCTTGATCCTTCAAAAGTTTTGCACACACAAACAAATACTGTCTGTATACGATTATATCGACATTTCTCAATATGGCAATTCCAACGCAATTAGCTGAAAGAAAACTTGAATCTAAGATAACTATTTTATTTTAACTGTTATTTATCTACTTGTGATTTAATGATGAAGCGGTTATCGCGAGAATCAATGCGTAAACAAAGTGGAGCTGTCATCCTCACCTATGAAATATACTCTATATTACATCGTATAACCGCTAAGATTAAGTTGATTCCTTTTCTCTATCGTATTTTTTCTTTATTAGTCCATCAGTACCTCTCTGCTCTTACCTGCTTGGCTGTACGGGTTTCCTAAACTATTTAACGTTTTTGCTTCAATGTTCCAGTTCGTTTACTGTCAATTCGGGGTACCACTTCCGTAGCCCGTTTCTTCCTCGTTCAATCTACGGAATGTCCTGCTATTTGTCGCCTTCACCTCTGAGGTGGGGGGGGGGGGACAGACGAAGACGAGGTGCTGCTTCTCCACGTTCTATTTCCCTTGTCACCGCCGTAGTCCGTTTCCTTTAGCTGTCGAAGATTCCAACTGGTCTCTACGCTACGGCAGTATCACAGTCCAGCGTCCTACGCAACTTTGTCTCTTTATGTTCTTCAATGCACGGGTAACGTTGCTGTCTTTGGCGACGGTGGCTATTGGCCGTTGGGGGCAACGGCTGTCGCCTCGAACGCCCCAGTTGCCGTCGATGGTACACTACTATCGCACAACGGTTCGTCGCTTTTACGCGATTCCACTCACATAGACCTTTGGCATTGCTATGCTTTTTCCCTTTTTTGTGGTACTAAACTTGCTTCATCCACTACTCCTTTACGGTATCGAACGGTGCCGCATACTGGGGTGGATCCGTGGTACTTCCGCTGGTTCAACGATTAACCAATCAGCCAGTTGGACAGAGTTTGTTGCCTGGATAATGTCGACAGCGACGGACTCGACGGTCTTACAGCGAAAACTCTCGGACGACTCGAACGCTTCTATTCGGACTTTTTTTTTTTGCTTGTCCGCACACAAACCCCCTGAATCACGAAGGACGGACAGCGTCGCTCCTTGTTGAGTCCGTTTTTACGTTGGTTTGTTATTGTTAGTTATTTGATTAGGATTCATAGCACGCAGTGAAGATAGTGGTAAGCCGCCTGTGCGTCACCTGCACGAACAACCTGAGTTCGGCAGGTTGCTGTTATTTGCTTCGGACCATGACGTCCACTCGAGACAATGCTTGACATGATTGGTGGCATCATTTTGCGTCATGCTCCATTATACTTTGACTACTATGTATAATAACACTTCTAACATGAGCGTCAGTTAACTTCCGAAGCTGCGTGTACTCGGCTTTTTGTTAAGCTCGCTGCAGCCACCAGAGTTGTCTAGCTAGTTCTGTTCAGACCACGATAGATACTTTTGCTGGCGATTGTAATACGCGATCCAAGTTATCCACGTCGTTGTGAACGTGAATGACGCAGTGAGGTGAAACTCCAGTGGCGTCACGAGCTGTAAAAATGGCACTTGTAGTACTCGAACCGTGCGTTGCTTCGTATATAAACGTGCTAACGTTCGATGGGTAGTCGGCAGTTTAGCAGTGAGGGGCACACGTCAACGGCCTACATTCGACGTACGTCATGAACGGGTCAGCAATTCCGGTTTTACCCACGCCATTCGTGGCATCTATTGCAGTTTTCACTGTCACTGACCCTTTGAGTATCAACAGAGCCCACCGTTGTTGTCAACGTTTTCGTATCTACCATACGCTTCAATCAAGCTTCAACGTTGTCGACTCCTCGACCGACGATCAGCGTGCCCAATAGCAAACAGCTGCGCCTTAACATATGATCATACCACATACTCACTGATACTGACATCTATCTCACTGGTACGATAGGCATACGCTTACACAGGCACACACATATCGGCTCGATAAGCTCGAGACCCAGCAACACAGCGCTGCACCTAATCAATGCTGCTGCTGTTAACGGATTCGCATAGAACGGAACGAACGAACACTTTTTCCTTTGCGCTCTTTTAGTATTACATTCACTCGATTATCCGCGATGATCAGCAGCGGCACAAGCGACTAATATCACCGTTGTTGTTACCGCAATACATAGAGTGCCCGCGCGCGAAACTTTCTTTTTGCGCCGCCTGGCGTACGGCTACAGCACCATACCACCGTCACTATCAACCGACGATAATCGCCTTAGCTCGTTGTTTGCCTAGCCTTCTGCCTGTCTATTTTCTGTTATCTCTTGCTTACTGCTGTTAGCCTGCTTCGAGTTTCTGCCGACGCCCAGTAAAGCAACCCACTCAGCTTTCAGTTCGGAGCACTGGCACTTAGCGTGGCGCGCTCATCGCCTGCCTCACCCCGCTGCCGCGGCCGACTCTCATCGTCGTCGTTGTCGTCTCTTAGCGTGGCGGCTGCTGATGCTGCTGGGGCGTTTGGAGGAGCGAGGCCGAGGTACGGGGGAATGAGGGACTGAGGGGATGGAAGAAGACCTCGGTTGTCTTGCTGCTGCCGTACTGTCTTCGTTGCCTTCAGTACAATAAAACACAGTGATGGTGCTGCGCTGCGTTGCGCTGTACTGCCCCAGTGCCACCGCGGGTAGAACCAGTGGCGGCCTCAGTCAGCCTGAACCAGCCGATGGCAGCAGCGAAAGTAAGAAGGTCGCTTCGAGACAGCGCGCTTTCCCCTGCCACTAGCCGCTCTGCGAGAAGAGAACAGAACGGAAGGCTCAGTTGAACCCGGAACTGGTACCCACATTGCTCGTGGAAGCGGTACCGTGGGTTCGACTGATGCTTCCCCACTACAACTCTACGAAACGGAACTGGACAACAACTGTAGTTACCGTCTTTGTAGCGGTGGGGAGTAGAGGCAGCGGTTGCGTTGGCGGCCGCGAATAGACTGTTAGCTATGGCCTGGTCCCCGTTAGGTACTAGGGTAACGCAAGCTAGAGCAGGACACAGTAGGCACAAGACAGCAAGCAGTCAAATGCAATGGTGACGGGCGGCCGCTGTTCGAAGGGGACGCATAGAGGGAAAGGGCAGTAGCAGCAGCACCAGCAGCCGGCAATGGACAGCAATAAAATCCATCCTCTTACCTCCACTTTACCCCTCGGCCCCACTTTGCTCCTAACTAGAACCCAAGCTATTCCCGTCATCGCCTTCTCGCCATCCTAATCGCGTCGTGTACGAACGTGAACGAACCAACACCAAACTTACCAGCTCCCCTGACTTCCTAACCCCTCCTCACCAACTGGGTGCATATCCTTTCTTCATATTATGCTCAACATACGGCAAGGCAGGCGGTGACGACAAACGCCAACAAACTCATGAGATCCGCAAGCTTTTGTGCTAGGGTACTAACGCGACACATTTTTTAGCCTTACCATTCAACCGATTCCTATCCTAATCCCCTGTCCCCTACAAAACGGGCAGTAGAGCTCGCGCAGACTGAAGCTACAGCGAGGGGTAAACGAGCGGCGGATCGCTTCTTCCCACAAAGGGAGTTCGCTTTGAAAGGAAATGGCGAAGGGATTCCGAAGGGGAGAGACACTTGCAACACAGAACGGAGCGAGAGGCGGGTAATGCCGCCTTTAGGAAAGGGTTCGCGCGCCAGAAAGACTAGGGGAGAGTCGAAAAAGGACACCGAAGAAGTACGTCACATAGCATACGTACAAAGGGCGGAAACGTACGCGCCCCCTAATCCAGCTGACGGAATAGCATCAATCCAGCGAATAGAAGATGAGAAATTGTTCGGCTAGCAGATTGGCGGGTTGACAATGGCCATTTATAGCGCGCTGTGCTCCCTTACATCTAGTTTTTTTTGTTGGTTTGCATGCCACACAATCTAGGCCCTTTACCAAGGTTAGCCAAGTTAGCAAGGACCGCATCGACGGCAGTCACATGAACTAACAGACCGATGGCAGACCGACAAAGTAAACAGTAACTGCACTGCGGAGCAAACAACAATAATTACAATAATTAACGGACCACACCATGACGACTCAGCTTCAGGGAGTAGGAAAACGCTTGAACGTCAACAGTCAATAGAGGAGAGCAAAAATAAATTTTTACTACTGCTGCTATTAATAATGATTACATTGCTCTGATTCGGTAATGTCCATTGGAAGGGCATATCGGTTCCGTAAGATTTCAATTTTTCCAAAAAAAAAAGGACATTCCATTCCATTAGGCAGGCTGGCAAATCAAACGTCGAGCCAATATGAAATACTGGTAGTATCCAGACTGTTTCCTTGAGAAAATGGAAATTTCGACTCTGTCGCAAGGTAAGAAAAGGGTCCATTTTTTTCGACAATTCACTATTATACCCATTGTATAGGGGAGGATTAAATTAAGTAATAGGATGTTTCACAAGCTCTTAATCGTTGTTAGGGGACTTCAACGTATTTTTGCTGAACTAGAATTTGAAAGTAGTGCGTGCGCCAGACTCAAATGCAAAGGGAGACGGCACACTAGAGATTTCAATAAAAGCTTTAGGGAAGTATCATGCTTCAGAACCGCTTTGTATTCGTCTGTTTTCTTTTCAAGTATTAATTTTTTTTCAAGCAACGGCCCATACGAGAGGTGCATTATGGAACTACTTCGGTTAGTTTAAATCTATATATATAGGCGCTACTAGATCTATCTTAATCGGTGGTGGCAAATGTTTCAAATATTGCGTAAGTACTCGTCTATGGTACGCGAAATCCTTGAAGTTTTTCTTATTTAGAACCTTCGGAATATTGGCTGTCTCATGAAAAGATTCACCAAACTATCTCGAGCTCAACCCAATTGGCTAAATGGCAGTAAATCACCCTAACTTCTTCTACGTTCCTACGCTTTTAAGCGGTAAACAGAAGGTTCTCTGATGTAGAACAACGACCATTTTTTCCACATTGATTTATAGAATGATAATGTATGTGGTCTTCACTAACTTTATTTTGCTCATGCATATATAGCTGCGGGACACACGTACGCCCGCATATGACACAGTTTTTCCAGACGACACCCATGGATGCCTTTATCGTCACACCACGTAAGCATTTACAGATCCTGCATGTTCCTCCGAGCTTCAGGTAGATCTCGCGGCTTTAATCTATTGGTAACTTAGTTAATTCTCATTCCCGCCCAGCAACAGCGTAATAAGTATCACTGTCACCCCTGCCAGAAAAGTCTATCAGGTTACCCTACTTGCCTTTCTCGGTGTCATTTAGATCCTCATCGCCAGCCGACGCGTTTCCTACTTCATCTTTCACGTCGTTCCTCATAACCCCAATATCGCTCGGCATGAATAAACAGAGCCAAGCAACTAGGCCAGGTCGCGTACTGCAAACACAAACATCATGAGCAAACACAATAATTTGTGTCTACTTTCCGTTCTCCGTCTCTAGCACTTGGCACACCGCACCGATCGTCTCAACGCTGCAGTGAATGAATGAAAAAAGCGCTAGAGCGAGGATAAGTTACCGGTAAAGTTAAAAATGCGGCTATTTGAAAGGCTATTCTTCCTTGCACCTTAAAGAGTCCCTTCAGTGAGGTCTCTTTGAGCTGAGGCCGCAGCCATGCAAGATGCGGACAACGTAGCGAACCATCATTTTCTGTTGGTCCTAGTTTCGTCCCGATAAAAACGCGTGAAGGGTGAACGCGTGGGATTACCGAGACAGCCCTGTGTAATCCATACGGCTGATACTGTTTGGTAGGTGTGAGAGATGGAATCTTTCTCTAAAAGAAATTGTCGTTGCCGTAGAGAAATAGGTTGTTTTAAGGGCTAGATCGTTGGCTGTCGTAGTCATTACAATTATGGCACCCTATGGCGCTACTGTGCGGCCGCTGATGACTGTTACTTCAGTGGGCAACATCAGGCATTTACTGTGATTAGAGCGAAGAAAAGGTATTTCAAGAATCGAGAACGGCTTATGAAAGAAAAAAAAAAAGCAGGCATTCATAGGTGAGGGCAATATGCTCTACCTGACATTTTAATATTTAAAATTTTAATCTGAATAGAAAATCGTGCAGTAATTATAAAATATTTCTCTCACTGTTGTAGTTTGACAGTGATACTCTGCAGCTGCAGCGGATATGGTGGGCAGATCATTTGGTTATTGCTCGAGCGCGCTCGTTTTTGGCCGGATTGAAAACACACCGGATAAGAATTGCCCCATACCGCATGTCATTGAATTACTGGAAGCTACAACGAAGCCCCTGATCGATAGCAACGAAGAAGGATGAAAGAACGACCGTCCATATAGAAAAAGACATCTGCCTAGAGTGCACATTCCGACCAGCGTACATTCGTTAATACATACTTTTCGTATGCAAATTAGCTCAGAGAGAGGTACCTTCCAGGAGCTGCCGACGCGATCATGAATGCGACCACCAATTACCGCTTCAATTTCCCTGTGTGTATTTAAGAACAATTTTTTTTTTTTTATTTCTGAACCACGACACTAATCAAGTAGATTATAATTCTATCACTAATTCTATAATTCAGAAGGTTTATTTTTATTCACACAAATATACCTGTGCGCTTTGATCATTCCACCTCGCCTTCAGTTAAAATAGGCCATAATTACCGAGGAAACTGTTTGACAGCCGAGCATGGCAAGCCAAGATCTTTTCGCCAGATCGGCGTGGACTGTTGGTATCGCAGTGACAAAGTGCAGTTCTCGAACGAACGTTGTCTTCGGAGTAACACTTTGTAATAGTGTTTAGGATTTTCTAACGGAAGCTCGCGTCTTGAAGAACAAACGTATGTATATATATACTCACATATACATATACATAAATCAGAAAAGAGCCACATGTTCCACATGACGAAACCATGCAGCACAGAGGCTTCCTTGAAGATAGGTAATCTCGGGGGAGCCGTTGGCAGGACGATCCTGTGTTTTCGCAGGTAACATTATCAGAGAGGCCCTCCATCCATATTCAGTAGAAAATTGCCGTCGAAGCGAGCTTTAAGTGGCTCAAATAGCTTCGTAGATGAAGCTTTTGAAGGCTGTCTTGCATTTCTACAATGATGTGCTGGCAGTCTTTGGTGAACGCATCCGGCTTGTATGTATGACTACGAAGAAAGACGGATTCGAGTGAACAGAAGGAGGGAATCAGGTGTACGAGTTACGGGCCTAAACGGTTATTCATTCACCTTTTTGTGTACCTTTAACTTCTATATCTCACTCCAACGTATTACTCCTTGGCTAGGCTTGTGCCATTCTCATCCCCCCCCCCCCATGAAAATGGCAAACGAAGTATGCGGACTACAATGAAACGGTTTCTAGTACGTCGCAGTATAATTCTATCACTTTACTAAATATTTTTTTCCCGCGGAGTTCCACAATTGATAGCGTGCCATTCAGTTGCAGTATGGGAAAGCAGTTTTTCGTTTAATCTCAAAGAACGGTCTCTGGTTGTCGCCAAGGCAGGGGAAATAACTTAAAATGGCCGTCACAAATATATTCGATGAATACCAAAGTTTTAGTACCATATTTCTATGTTGGTTTCGAAGTAAGCGTTCGTACAGCATCCCTAGAAATGGACGAACGCTATCGCGAAATGTGTGCACCCGCAGTTTCACAATCAAAAAGTACGTTTTAGCCAAGTACGTCGGCTGTGACGGCTCTCGTAAAATAGCCCAGTTAATCGCATTTTACGCATTGAAACAATGTGCATAACGAACAAATAAATAATTGCTCATTATGTATGTTCCGTGCGATGTTTTTTTACTGTTAATTGATACTGAAGCCGTTAGGTACCACTTTGGACATGACTATGAACGACAAATATCGACCCTTCCGGCCTGAACTCTTCTTAATCAAATATAGTTGATACAATTAAATCACCCACAGCTGACGAGTCGTTCAAGGCTTTGGCCTTCATCATGCGAACCTAATTGTACGTGTCTATGTGACAACAGCGTTAAAATAGGTACCGTTAGGCACTTATCGAACTTCCTTTGAAGTTGCAATTTAGGATTCGAATATTGATAGCTAAGGGCCCACATGCCTTCCTGAGCTGCACGAGGCCGTTCGATATACTGTTACAGAATCTAGTACAACGACCTCTATGCTCCTTCCTGATGTTCGGAAATACAGGCTACCATAGTTTAAGCTGACCCGGGTCAATCTTACATCTAGAGGGGATTTGCGTCACTTTCATACAACAAGCCTGCGGCCTGATTCTTAACAATAATTGATGACTTCCTAAGGAGTACACGATGAAATCGAACATACATTGGGTCAAAGAAAACCAACAATTATTTTAAATCACTTGGGCATTTCTTTGAGAGGTGATACCTAAAAATGAAATACAAGTACAGATTGCTTGCCTCAAGTCCTTCAGACCAGTCCAAGATTTCCCACTGTTCGATTTTGATTGTATTGTTCTAGGAGCTTTCTCTTTTGTAAGGTGTTGGAAATATACCGGGACATATTCGAATGGGCGATTTTTGTCGGTGTAATGATTATAAAAGAAGCCCTGACTTTTCGAGAACGAAAGGACTGGTTTGTTCCAGCTGAAGCTGGAGTTTTGTCTTCGAAATATGAGCGAAGCTGAGCTAATCCAGTGTCTTCGAGGCTCACGGATGAGTCTCCATTGAGATTGAAGATTTATCGCGTCGTAGCTGAATGAAGCGCAGTTTTAATCATCGAGGTTTCTCCGCGCAAATCTTGCACTTCAGCTCGATTTGGCCATGACCCTCAAAAGGACAAGTTTTATCCCATGGAAGTCTGGCGGAAATCCTCTGGTAAGCCTAAAAATCGATGTCATCTGCAACAGAACGTCGCGCCCGATTGTTCTCCGATAAGACAAATGTATCACTCAAGCAGCTATTAAATTGCGTAGAGCTAAACGTCTAGACCGACTAGAGAGGGCAATGATGAAGATGTGGGCAGTTACTGGGCTACACTGGTCGTCTATAAAAACAGATCAGAAAAGGAGTGGCTCGCTGAACATGTTTCCAATCGAATACTTATGAATGCCTAATTTAAATTTGCCGGCTTACTACATCTATAGTTTGCCTGGGTGAGAAAAACAACACTGGCTCGTTCACTGGAACTCTAAGAAATCGGTAGAAGATAAGGATGGGTGTTGAGTCTCTATGGGCACATGCGAATCATATCTAAGTATCTGTCTCCATTCAAACGAAATACCGTCTCATACAACGTTCGAATAAACGCCTTGTCTAGTATTAAGAAGATCAAAATATCTTTTAATACCATGTTTCAACCTTAAGTGATGCTAAGCTAAAGTTAGGTGACTTCAATGATAATATTTCAAGCAATTCATTGTGATTTTTTGTTACGTAAATACATCCAAATGGTGAGGCTTACAAAAAAAAAAAAAAAAACAATAGAGAAAGACGTATCTTAGAAAACATCAAACAACTGTTGAAATATCTACAATATTTGCCGTTCCAGAATAAATACTTTAGAATTATGTCCATTCTTTTTCCCTTTTGAATGATCATAATAATCTGAATAAACATTTACTTTATTTATTATTACTTTATTTATTGAAAATAAATTGCTTTCGAATTGTCAAAATCTGCCTCACCTTTGGTGCAACCTTACTTATTAGGACATTTTACCACAAGACATTTTCCATTTTCTTAGCCTATTTTTTCCTAAAAGGTCTCAAAACGATAGATTAGTTCCTAATATTCACGGCCGTATGCTGCTTTTACTTTGATAGTGAAATGTTTTATCCCGTTATTATCAAACTGTCAAGTGGCTTATTAATTATTATTACAATTAATGGCACGAGAAGCGACTGCCTAATGCTACCACCAGACGGAACACGTAATGACAATAACAGAATTGAGGACGGATTCTATCGACGAATCTTAAGGCACCGGGTTACAGTCCAGCTGAGTTCCTCTACTTAAATCTTTATCCATATTGGTCAATGTAAACCTTTGCATTTTCTTATAATATGACAAAAAATGTATATACTAACTAATACACATCACTTATTCGAATGTCTGTATCTGTTACTTTATGTGATAGCCTCACCTTCAAAAAACAGAGGATATGACTGGGATCAAGTGGAAAGGACAACATTTTGAAGTATTGCCTCGAGTCTGGGCGAAAAAGTTCTTGGAACAGAAGCCCTATTGTGTCTCACGCCGTCGGGAAAGCTGAACTTGTCGATCATGTTTAAATTAAACTGTACTCATGAACATGTTCTCACTGCTATTTCTTCATGTCATATAATGGGACAAATAATTGTTTTTGAAAGTACAACACGTTACCCTTCATTCGCAAACATCTTTTTCTCTTTACCGGAAAGTTTACCAACTGTGAGACTTACATCATCTCGCCGTGTTTCAAGCCCACTTTTGTCTCACTTTGATTAAGCCAGGCCCAGAACTACGCAGTCTTCTACGTGTTTTTTAGTCCGCCACTCATGCGCATGTCTATGCGCATATCAGAAAAACATAGCCAACACGGCTCAAGCGGATAAGTATGTGCGGTACGTTGTTCAGTGCTACGATTTACGTTGATGCGTTATCACTCCGTTGGAAAAAGCTTACAGTGTATCACCGGAGTGACTCGACTTAATAATGGTATAATATATAATGATAAAATGTGCTTAGTGGTTGTGTATAAACAGCGACTTACATTCAACCCTATCACTGGCGGTCAAAGAAATTACAACAAGTAACAAGGCTACCTACGACGAGGGGAAATTGGGAAGGGAAATGGAAAAGTTGGGACTCGAAATTACCTCTTAGGAGAGGGCATTTCCGTCGGCAGCCAATGTCCCGCTAGGCCAACCGCTGTTGTTACTACTGCCCAGTCTTGTTTGCAGTGACGTTTGCTGTTGCAGAGAGAGGCCGCGGCAAAGGAGAGATGGTAAAAATACTGTTACTTGCCACGGTAGATGACCTCGGCAAAATGTAGCGTTACGTCGCTAGTATAGCTCTTGTTCATGTTATTAGCGTTCGTTACTGGCAAATCAGCTGTGATCCTACATCGAAGCCGTGCGTGGACGGCAGAGGATTGTGATACCTCACACCGACAATGCTGGCCTACGCATAGGTACTATCCGGCACGGGCTGGCTGAGTACAAGCACGCAAGTGGCTCGAGATTTTGACTAAACTTTAGTAAATAAGTGCCTTCGATGCGATAGGAGTACTGAGCAGGGGACGATGCTAATTTAGGCTACGGCAGTGCTAGTACCGCATATGTAATACTTTGCTTTTCATGACCTAGCAGCGGCTCAGAATTAACGCACGACATTTCCCAAAATTACAGTTCTTTGTTTTTTTGCTTACATGAATGAAGTCGTTTGGCGACTAATTTATTTCAGCTATAGGATTTTTCATATTATTTATGGGTACGCAGGATATACGGATGCAGAAATAGGCACAGTGGGAGGGGGTGCGCGCACTTTTAACACTAGTAAATGTCATAAAATACATCGAAGTTCTCAATGAATAGCAGTACGGGTCCTTGTATCAACGGAGAGCGAGCAGAGTCGCTTGGAATTATTGAGCAAAATAACTTAGCATCAGACCGTAAAATATTACAATGTTTGTGATGATATAGGAACTTTGACGATATTATATTTTTTGTTATAAATTGCATTGATTATCATTAAATTTTATTTTAGGTTTTATATATATAAAACAAAACTTCTCTCGACTAATTTTCTGCGGGAAAAGCAGCGTAGAGATGCCAGAAACGAGAAGTTCTGACGACACACTGTATCCATGAAGTTCTGTTCAAGCATTTTCGCTCTCTATAATCGACAATCGTCTCATACATTTCCCACCTTTCCACATCTCATACGGCTAGCGTCTGCTGTTTGACACCTGCCCACGCCGATGTCCGAAATAAAGGTTAAATAGACATTGAACATAATGTCCAGCTCCATTTGAAAAATTCACGTTGAGCTGGCTTCTAAATGTCAAATAAAATATTTTGTAATACAAGAGACCCGCAACTACAACAACCGTAATCGCTTACTGGGTGGTCTCTGTATATCGTGGACGCTCTTCTCAAATAAATCTCGCCACCGGTTCCACAGTCCGCTTTCAGCGATCCAGCCGTTGTTTCTGATTATGATAGCTGGCATTGAGACGAGTCCTATTTCTCGCAATGACCTGGTTACGGCGGTCTCACATCCACCCCCACTAGAGTCACTTCCAAGTTCCAGCGACGGAAGACCGAGTCGCGTTCCCTCGACGTTGATCTTACGCAGCTGCCGGAACGCCTTGATCTTTGGTAAACTTCTCTCAGTAATAAGGGGATTACGGGAGATGTCAAGCATGAACAACCGCACAGGGCCTCGTCCTGTCATTGAAATAGGCAATGTGAGTCGGCGCAGCGAATCATCGTTCAATCGGCATCCCCGCATCACGAGACAGCGCAAACTGAAAGCAAGCAATTGCAGCAATAATGGAATGAAAGGGCGACCCAGTCACTTAAACCTTAGTGTATGAAGTATACAAATACAATTACTTGTGTATGACCATAACGTTTTGTTGGGCATGTTCACTTGATCGGTTGATCAATTATTATAACTATTACTCAGTTATAACTATTATTTTATCACACGTACTATAGAAGAGGCTAACCGCCGCCGAAAAATGGGTAGCCGCCAAGAGTGCCCCGTTTCGTAAAAGAAATGTATCGCAAAGTCGACTAGATTTATCCTTTAAACAAAAATCTTCCAAGCAATACCATCAAATGAAACTCCTTATCTTTGCTCTAATATCATTCCGTTCGCAATAGTAGGATAGGACACATGAGAATAACATAATGAGGCAGTGTTCCATTGGGTTTTACAAGCAGAAAGTAGCTCGTCGTTGTTAATCCTGATTCGACTGGCGCCTTCATATTATTAATTGAAGTTCGGCATTGTCTATCAGTACAATTTTGCTGAAATTACTGTCTGATTGTTTCAAGAGGGAAGTCTGGGCACGAGTTCTGTTACAAGTAATTATCGACCTTTGGAACCAACGGTATATGAATCTAGAATCTCAATATATTGGCACCTATGCGCACATATCTAAATAACAGCGTCTTCAGTACAGACTTCGTCTAGAAGCGTTCGGTTCCGTTACATCCAATGTGAGTTACCTTTAAGTAAAGGGAGCCTAAATGGGGCACTCGTATAAAAGGATGCTTTTGATAATGTAATCCAAACAAGAAACGCTTCTGTCGCCGTTTGTGTGCTTATAGTCGTCCGTGGGACTGGAAACCCGTTCGCGCTCACGAATAAGCAAAACGGAAATGTTTTCTGTACTCAACTGTTTTTCTCTAGGATTATCCTTCTGGTGACAAACTTCTCGTAGTCATAACGATTTGCAATTGGCTATAATCAGTAAATCCCAGCCCCACTTTTTTGCAGGTATCATCGCATTGTTGGCTCCTAGTACCGTATGATGAAAAGCGCCACCCATTAGGAGAACGACGACGCAGATTTGTGTCTAAAATTTCTAAAAATTATAATTTCTAAATAAAGAAATTCTAAAAAATGAGCACGAGCCCATATTTAATTCTCGTCCTGATCGATGTGAACGAAAATCTGCATCGATTTCGATAGGATTTCGATCGAGTGGGAATTTCAATGAATTTTGTATAAAGATAGCACCTCTCACATCAAGAGCACGTTCAGGTGCGACCCCACTCTGATTTTGTGCCGTCTACGGATCCTACCTTTAGACGTCTGCGCATGAAATATTCACTCCTAGCCGCTCTGCCGTTGACCCCTTAACGGCTTCCGTCGTAGCTGCACAGCGACGCGTCATCAAGGCGACTGTTGTGAGCTAATGCGCTGCCGTATTGCAGAGCTAGTGTTTTTTTTTTGCGAAATCTTACATATATATTTAGTTATTACACCGGAAATTTCGGCCCAGATCAATCCCATCCCGTGCAGCTAGCAAAAATTAATAATTTTTTTCTTGTTTCCTTCGGTCACTTGAATATGTTACAAATTATTTTTAGTGTTGCCTGAAAAGCTTAGCGGCCTGTGTCTCCTACGGGTGCGATCAGGCCGAGCTCAATTGTCCGGTTCTCGCCCGAGAATTTATTACTGTTCTTTAACCTAACTCAACGTAAGGATAACTCGTATGAAGATACCGTAACGCTGGCGAACCGATTAAGCTTTACACTCTATTAAACGTGTGTACCTTTGGGGGTTTAACGTAGTTAAAGTTCACGAATGCTGTTAAAACTACCGCCAACTCGTCTGGAGAATCCTATAGAAAATCAACTTCCGACGAGGACGGACCGCCGGTCGGTTTGGTGGCATATCGGCCATTCCACTCCAAACTCCATCTGGGATGCTATCGCTTGTGTTGAGTAGCATTTGCAAGGGTACTAAGACGCGTAACGGTCTATAATAGGGAAAACTGGGAAACGATTGCGCATCGAGGGACGTATTTGCAATGATGAGCAAACGTTGATCGAGTGATATATTAGTACTTTATATATTATATTAGATACATATTAGTACCGTTAGTTTTAACACGTCGGCTACCAGACTGACACCTATTAACTTTTCAGCATTTTTCAGTGTTACGAAGGGCAACCTGTTACGGTTTCGATGCGACTTCGTCGGTCGTTGTTCAATCGGGCAGTGATCATGGTGCCGGAAAGGCCGTTATTTAGTATCTGATAGACGCAAAATCTTGACCACATTCGTTCCAAGTATATCCAAACTGTATTTCTATCATGGGTCGGACACAAGCGTGAGGCCGATAACAGCGGCCTAAATGGCAGTAGTCTTCGGTAGTAGGGACGAGATTCGTATTGATTTCTGTATAATCTCCGGTGTGGACCCTTTGTTACGTGGAAAAGCTACCTAGAACAAAATATGTAGAAGGAAAACTATGTGTTATTGTGTTGCTGGGTCGTTAGACACTTAAGCATAACATACTGTCCTGTTATTTTCGCTTTTCCGTCTAACAAACGCAGGTGTGCTCAACGTAAGCCCACATAAGATTATCTGTTTTTGCTGCATGTTGAACACGTTACGAATCTGGTACTCACATTTAACAGCTTCGAAGTTCACATTGGACAGCTGATTCTTGAATGTTGTCATTAATAAATATCGTATGTGAGGCGCAGAGCCAGCAAAAACAAGCAATCACTTACCTTAATGTTACAATCTTGGAAAAGGGTGATGTAAGCCGATTGACTAAATATGTAAACGCGCAAGTTCCCAACGATAACACGTCCTAAACACCCGAACGAACACATCATGAGGTTATGGCTACTATGACAAGACCTTTTCGCTTGACAGGGCGCAACTGGATGCATGAAACCGCTTAGAGGGACTACACGGCACGGAAGTTGGGCAAGCATTTATTAATAGGAGAGAAAGAAAATTCGAAATTAGCCGCATAGGCCTTTCTCACTCCTAACGTGGGCAAACTTTGTGCAATACGATCTGACTGTACACAAAGGCAAATCAACGCATCGAAACAAACATTTTGATTCCACGGGCCATAAACTTTTGCCCCACATTCACAAGCAATTACAGCAAGTTCAGAATTTTACAAAGGTACATAATAACGCATCGCTTCTTTGTTTTTTCGTAAGAATCTATTATCTTAAAAAATGTACATCAATGAGTGGTGCCATAGATACGCAATAGACCTACCACCTTTACGCTACTACTAGAACGATCATTTATTAACCTGTACGGCAACTGAAAGCCATGTTAAGATCGATACGGCATCAAAAATGCTACAATCAATAGCATACGTTATTATATATGAACAGCTGCTTTGAAACAAATTTCTCTTTACTCGCTTTGTTACTCATGCAAATATGGGTATATTAGAATTTTCTTTGTTAAAAATAAATTCACAGCTCTATTGGTCATAAGCAATCATTATAGGGATCACGATAACGGTGCTACAAAGCTTAATAACAATTTATCGGATTTGTATTCGGTTCTGTACTCCCTTGACCCCAACTATGTAATTTACGTCTTTAGCTTTGGCCGAAACCCTTCTGCCGTTTATATACGTAAGTGGCGTAACTGTGTACGCTAGTTTTTATTTCGTGTTGTTGACATATATTCAATTCACGCTGCTTGTGAAGTATCTCATGAGACTGATTGCCGAGCTTCGTAGGAGATTTTTGTGTCTCAGCGGTGAGTGAAGAGCCCCGAATAATTGGTTGTTTTAGGAACTATATACGCTGAACAATAAATACGTCTATTTGAATTTTACTCGCGTTCCAACTCATCGTTTTATTGAATCATGCACATTTTTACAATGTATTCAATCCTTATCTAGCCTAGGCTTGGCTGACATCAGGAAATGAATTCAGGAGACATGTCTGTGAGCACGTTCCTCTCAAGACTGTTGTCTCTTCACTTAAGGCTAGAACCAGACAGACACTGCCTTTTGGGCATCGCCTTATTACACATACTTGCTGCATTCATACTGGTCTCACGTTCAGAGAACGACCGACCCTCCTCTACTTAGAAATTCAAGTAAGGGACTCATTTTGCACTCAAAGCCTACTGGTAAGAGCACACCACCCTGAAGTATTGACAATTTTCCAACAGGTCTGAGTAAACATCGTTAACGCCCGTGGCAAACTACGTTAGGTTATTTCTCAACAATTTTAAACCACAATCGTGTCCATTTGAATCAGATATAAACCCGGGTGGCAAAGCTATAAAAGTTTGTTGGCCACGATACATCTAAACCCTTCCCATCGGTCAGGTAAACACCGTCAAAAGCTGTGCAGGATTCTACGAATAGTATTGCTATTTTATACATTTGACGCCCGCCTCAGTGCGCCTTTTTGAATGATCTTTCTTCTAGAAGTCAATCATACTGACGACTACGCGTTTTACCTATCAAGCTACACCGAAGACGATAGACACCTAACGAGGTGTTTCAGCCGCCCTAACACCCCTTCTATCTCAAGTCATGAGATTCGGCCTCTGAAATTACAGCAGGCATACCATTATGGACACAACACAGACTGGCGTTGCATTCGATGATAGCTCGTATCGCAAACATTTGACAGCGGGGGCTGCGGGCTTGTTCTGTTGATCTACAAAAGGACCCAACATGATGTGAATGAATGGAGGATTTCAATGAACTAGAGAAATGGAGCAAAAGAGAGCGAGAGGCACACAATCTGTGCACACAAAATTGATAAGGGTGACGACTGAAGAGCTCAATGAGTTGAAAAACTTGTCCAAAGCATTGAAAAAGATTGGGACGTTTAACCTTATAGTTACGGGTCCTGAATTCTGAAGTGGGTCAAAAGGCCTGCGTGATACGGGATTGAGTTAGAACCTAACCTACAAAGTGTGAACTTAGCAAACGCAGCGGACTAGGTCTGCTGCTCGATTGCCGAGGGATTGCAGCTAGATGATATATTTAGGCACGTTTCATTTGCTACATGTAGGGCTGTGTTGAGGCAGGCGACAAGGCAGTAGCTAACAAGCTCAACCGGTTGACTCGGAAAAGACAGGTAAACACGTGTCAACAAAATGTCACTAAGACGGTGCGATCCCGTGAATCTACGAATCTGCAACCATCTGTAATAGATGGTGGTAAATCCCACTGGATGTAATGTAAAAGTTAAGTGACACTCATTTTACAACGGAAATAGGGTGTACAAACAAACGTTCGTGTCAACGTTGGCACAGAAATAGTTTGCAAGTGTTATCCAAAAGCAGAAATGAAATTAAGAAAATATCCCTCAAATCGTTTTCTATGAATGAAAATTACACCTAGAGCTTAGTGACCTCCTATGGGGTACTTGTTGTGAAGGCACGGTCTACATTATACTGACAGTAAACGTTCTCATAAGATAGCTTGACGAGTAAAAGTTGTCTCGGGTTAGGCTTCTTGGATATCTCCGAGATAACTTAGTGTGTAACGTACTTGTCTGCTAATTTTAGGGAAACGTTTTGGGTTAGGTTCGAGCCCGGACATTAGCAGACAGACTTCGTTCCCTGCTAGCAGCCACCCGTCTGATAGGATGCCTAGGGCCGATGCTGGACGTAAAACTCGAAACAAAGAGGCTTGGCTATCAAGTTAAAATTCGCTGGCCCAGATTCTCGAGCATCCTCCTACATAGCGCTTTGATCATGAACACCTGTATCAACGACGGTCACGCAATAAATACGCTTTCTTGTTTCTACACATGTTGAACATTAGTATCATTGTTATCATTGGGCGTCGCAAAACTGTCAGAATAAAAATACTCTAGCACGATCACACCGCTTCATCAATGGCGTAATCATAATACTTAGCTTTGCCAATTAAAGCGTTCGAAACATGTAAAGGTTTTATAAGGCATTAATTAAAAAGTTGCGTTAATAAAAGCTTAATAAACAGAACAACTTGTGCCTTACGATGCAGATGGTACAAGGTGCTTTACTTATCGAGTAAAGCTGTGTGACAGTAGAGTTACCTTCGAAATTGTCCATTGAAGGCAATCAGATAAATACGACAATGGCTGGCAGGACAACTAAGTATATAAATGTGAACTGCCTTAATCAGGCTACCAGCAGAATGTCCACGAAGTAAACTATTAACTCTAGATTATTAAACCTAACTAGTACATTAATAATTGAATACGGAAACATGTTGGCGCTCAGTTCTGGTACGTTTCACCTACGGCTTCACTTTCAACGTATTTTCCGATTCGGTACTACTGTTTTGCATATGGAGCCTTAGCACCGTATCCGACTCGTCAGAGGACGCTCATTGTTGACAAAAATGATGCAGCTAATTTTTATTCAGCCTCGTACTCGGCGCCCATCGTGACCTATATGCTCCATCTATAGAAGCTGAATAAACATTTACGCACGGAAAACATACTGAACAAAGATTTCGGCAATGCTTACCAAATGCGTACAATATGGCAGACTCGTACGCCGGTAATGCTCAACAGACAACTGCATCAGTGGGAAAGTCTTATGACTGAAATTGTTATAGTCTGCTAGTATTATTATCTGTATTTTACCGCAATAGCCACGCCGGTCTCCACGCAACATTGTTTCGATGGCTCTTACTGTTTTGCCCCTGTGCAGAATACTATCTCCAAAAATAACAACGTTATCTTTTCTACCAAGTTCATGCACGCTGCTTTCGATATATTCTAAAATCAGCTGTACCATTGAGTTCTCTCATAACTAAAGGCTTAAGAATGCCGCATCTCAAACTAGTTCTATATCCTGTTAGGTGTGGTTTTGAAATCTGGCAGTCAAGAACTTGGAGATAACTTAAATACTACGTCGTATTACATTTATTTAACCTTTTTTAATATCGAGACAATTTAAAATGTTGTTTCAAGTAGATATCAAAGCTAGAACGGCTTCATTATTTGCCAGGGTATATAAAGGGGATTTAGATGAACTTTTGAATCACGTATGGCCGTTTCTACCACGCCATTTTGAACCAATTTGTTAAAATGCTCTTTGTTGTTACAGTGGAATGTTCTTATAATACGATTAGAGAAAAAAAAAGTAGGTGCGCTTCATCTAAAATTCAAGAGCACGGTGTCGATTAGTGAACGTCATCACTCGGACGTCCAATACGCCCGTCTAGAAGTTATCGTTTTTCCCTCTCCACGAACAGTTGTTGGTGTCACCGTAAATCCTATGGCTTTGTGGCCAATGGAAGGGACAAAGCATAAGAAGAAAAACGTCTACTAAAAAAGTAACGGCTTGATGAAATATCAGAGTACGATTGACAATATATGAACTAGTGCTAGCAAAGGGGCTCTTAACAGGCACAGATTTACGAACGAAGCCTGTCGACGACAACTATGTTAAAATCTTCCATTATCAGTATGGGTGTGGTACCTGTCATAGAGGTAAAGACAGTGGCTATTTACAACCTAATTATTGTTTCAAGTTTTAACCTTCGTTAGTGCCGTTATGGATCGCTTCAGACGGCTAGGCCTAGCTCGCAATTGGTATATTTAAGCCCGCTTTCATACCTAGACCACTTGACGTGTCCCCACATGTATTCAGCAAACAAGTTACCACTGCATTCTCATAGAGACTATTGACAAACAGGTCATCGGTATCGCCCTGTCATAGAGAATATTATTAATTATGGACACGATGGGTCAAGGCTGGTGCTTTTGTAGGCATTCCATATAGCAGTCACTCGAGTTTTTAACCCTTGAGAAATAATCTGTCTATTTAAAGTATTATTTATTTAGATCAAAAATCTACCTAGCCGCCTTCAGCATGACCGGGATCTCTGTCTTTGGAACTGTACAGTTTCTTCCTTCGTGCGTTTTCCTAAGGCGTAAAGTCCTTCCTACTGCGAAACAGTGCCTATCACAATCTCCCTCTCATCGTGATTTTGTAGAAATATAATGCTGAACCTTGTATCTCACAACATGGAGATTAATACAAACGTTTTCTCAAATCCGAAGGCACTATAACATGGCCCGAGGTAATTTCATTTTCAGCCCCTGGGAGGCCACTTGTTACTCAACATGCCGCCTGCTGTAATTAACGAGTGTTCTTTGAAGTAAAGCAAAGCAAAGCCCGAGCAGTTTTTGCTAAACCTTTAATGAAGGGATGTCCTAAAATGTGCCTCACTTTATCCTTACTTTTTCAAAGCTCTTATTTTTTGAACGAAAGCTCTTACAAGGTAGATTGCAGTGAAAAGCAAGCGCAATCTGTCTATGCGAAAAAACTTTGTCTATGTTTGAAAAAAAAAATGGCTTTTCGTGTTTGTCCACTTAATCACAAAATGGTAATAATCTATACACAAAGGCTATTTACTGCCAGGTTTGGGCGCTGATATTGGACATTTCAGCCGAACGTCACTAATCTGCTGGTCACATTAAGTAACTTTATTAGCCCATAATATTCGTGGGAAGAGCTGTTTAATCCCTAACGAACCATTCATCCCATGAATTTATAGAAGTATCTGCGTGTAATAGAGTGTGATCCCGTCATCGATTTGTAATGACTGCATTGTACACATTGATATGGCAAGATTATGTAAGTCATCACCAGACATGACTGCCTAACATGGCACTACATCAGGGACACTAGATTAGCTCAACGAGCGAAACGATGGCGCCGCTGTCTCAACAGACAAGCCGTTCTGCGATCTGCAGGACTTTCAAGGCTCCAGCTCGTTCTCTATGTCTGCCTTTTTCCACGGGGTCTCTGAGATCTTCTCTTCCGCATACTTTAGCTTAAAACAATCAGCTGATGTATCAAAAAAATATTTCCATTGCTAGAAGAACTAACGCTTTTAATGAGGCTTAAGAAACTCGATTTGGCTTCAACGTGTTCACATTTCAGTTAATCATATTGCATAACTTTCCGTAGTGGCCTCTATTTACCACTGGAAGCTTGACACTGGAATCGCAAAACATGGAAACGTGTGAGCGATGACCTGCATTCGTCGAATCCTAAAAATTACCGAATCCTTTCAGGCCAAATCGAAACGGCTTGGTATTCTACCGTACACTTCTGCAATATGGTAAACAGGACTATTCTTTCTGCAACCGGTCACAAGGTGTTGAACTTTCCTCTCGATCGAAGAAGCCTAGCCATTTGTCATCAGCCATTTTCTTAACCAGCGGTTACTGAAGGACCCGTACCCAACTGTAGCTCCTGAAGCAGTTGTCCCTTCGTGTTTTGCAAACTTACGCTGTTTCCCGCGGCGGTCCTTTAAGCTATTTTTTCCAAATTGGGTAGCCCGGAGCTTACCCTGGCGAAGTAGTTTCCAGGTATCACCTGGTCGTAAAGGCCTTCGCAGGCTTTGCAACAGCATCGTCTGTAGCTAGAACGAGAAACGTCAGTTGTTGGACGCCTTTTTTCCGACTCCTCTAACACCTTAGAACCGTCTAGTATAAAAGTCTACATGGAGCCGCAGCTCGGGCCGCTGATCAAACATCCGTAAATCACACGCAGCAATCGCTTCCTGACTCTCGGCTTTTCGAATGGTTTGCAAATTCTACCGAGCTGCGCCACTAATGATACACGATGCCTCAAGAGTGAGCTCGACCGAAGCTGCTTACTGATCTATAGACAGGTTGTCCACTGCTATTACCACGTAGAGACTGAACAAAATTTCTATCATTATGAACTGAATCATCGTAGACGGATGTTAAACACAAGGAAGACACGATAAAGGACGCTCTCATTATCGGTTTTCAACGCATCTATTAGTTTATACCGTGTCAAACGTTCTATATAAATTCAGCTTCAGATCTTCGAAAACAGGATTCCTTCAGAAATTCCTTCCAAGGCAGGGGTTCCTTCAGATCGCTTGTTTTATTTCCGGAAAGTTTCGCTGTGAACTTTTCTTTTTCGATTACAACTTGAAGAAAACTTACACAGCGCTTAAATGATTTCTGTTCATTATTATAATTACTCTTATCACCTTTTGACCCTCTGGTTGGATAATTGTCGTTATAATGATTTTATTTACAACTTAGATGGTCTCTCCGATAATACCAGTTCATTTATTTCTAGCAAACAATCCATTATTCTTTTTCTAAATTTATATTATATCTATTCAAGCTACATGGTGTCATAGACGCTTGATAGCAACGGCACACACTCACGCTGAAGTAATAATATTAAGCACGTAATATTTATTTTTTTTTGCTGTATTTCAGAGCCGACACGTCGATCGAACTTACTTGGACATTTCTGCCAGCGTAGAGAAAATAGGATGAGCTGATCCAAGAGCACAACCTGACAGGTCCAGGAAAGTCAGGTGAGAGCTGAGAAGTTCGTAGATGTCGAGAAGTTCGTTGAGGAGGCGATTGCTGGCCAAAAAATTCACTCTGCTTTGTAGTACGGGGCCGAATGTATCCCTAAATGGTTTAATTCTAAAATCAAAACAATTGCATATTGCGTAATATAAACATTGCAACATTACGAATATTATGAGACAAAAAGTATGTAGTTGTATCTTATTATTATAATTTTATTATAAATTATTTAGTCTGGGAAACACCGACCAAAATTTCTAACCATATATAAATAGGTGTTTATCTTCACGTTAGTTGATTCTTTACATCCACTCTTTTGTGGTACCCCTAGCCCCAGGTCAAAATTAGGCTAGCCCTACCTAGTTAGTAAAGCTGAAGCCCCTTAAAACTATAATTCTACGATGGATATGTTACCCATACGGTGTGAACCAATTTTAAGCGGATTTCGGGACAGGAATGCACTGATGTTCATGTCGATAAGGCTGAGGAAATTGCTCACAGGAGTTAATACCAAATACTTAAATTATTTGAATAATCATTGATTTTCAATTTGCGAACTGTGCCCGGGAACTCAGCGCTGACTCGTATTCTACCCAACGCATCGGTACACTGAGAGCAGTAAAAACAAATATTTAAATGAACAGTTTTCTTAAAATGCAATATTATATAATGAGACGGAAGACTGGTTACTGGCTTCAGATGCATCGAGGTACTGTTCATCTGTCAGAATGCCTCCGACATAATAAAAAGAGTTCAACAGATCAATTGCCTTGCAGCAATACAGGATACGGTCAGGCTTACCCTACCACACACGCTACATCGCATTTCAAAGAAAAACAGAGTTTTGTTAAGAGGAAGGACCGAACGTATGACCACGTTTCTATTCTCGTTGTTGTGTTCATCTCATTGTCAGGGCCTGGACGAGCCTTAAGATGCGGGCACGTCCCACATTTTCACAAGCAGGTTACTACCTGCGGTGGCCGACTCACTAGAAACCCGTCAAGCCATTTGTCCGTTTGTTCTTTTTTCTACGGGACAGAGAAGACAGAGTTAGTAGGCGTCGCGCAGGTGTAAAAGCGTGGCATGGATCTGAACCCAAGTTCATTATAAGGTTGTTCCTTCTCGGGCAGCAGCTTTTGTCTTTTTCTTTCTGGTACAGAATAGAGATTGAACGTACATAGCACAAACTAAGCAAGCAAGTACGCGACCTCCATCAGCTGCTACTTTCACTGCCGAACGCAACTGACTTTTCTAGCAGAAGAAAACGAGCGCTTTGTTGTCGGGTCCGAATCTGCTCCCAGCATTTGCCTCAAAAGCCTGCAGTTTCCGGAAATCAGCCCTCTAAGCAGCTTGCTGTTCGAGGAGTTCATCGTATCGCTCGTTCCTTTACTTCTTTTTTTGCAGATTTCCCCTTATCTAGTTTCGTGTTCGCCCACTGGGCAAGCCCCATTTTATCTTCTGCTTGAAGCCACACACCACCGAGCAAATACCGACCGAATGGCAGAGTTTTGGAGGTTCATTGGGCCACTGAATTTTCTATTATTGCTAAATTACGGAACCCTTTACTTTGGAGGTCTCCACTCCACCACTGGCACGAACGCCGCCAAGGTCTGCAACTAAAATTCGGGGCCTGCACCAGCATTAAATTCAGCGGCCAAGTCAGTAGATAGCACGATGGCAGTCCAGAGGAAAGCATGAGCCTTGCTTGCGCGCAGCCGCCGCATTCAACCAAACCTCACGGATCCCGGCCCAGCTGGAACCCTTGCCTTCGTCGTAATTTGTCGAGCTCTGACTCAACGTCAGCTTAACCGTTCGTTTCTTTCTTCTCCACTGAGAAGGCGAAAGTGCAAAATGAACGTGGATAAAATAAAATTGTGAAAGAGAAGGGAGTGGCAGATGGAGCGAATGTAGTAAGCAGCCCACTGGACACAACGAACTCTGACTGGACTTGCATTGACCGTCAACGTCACTTTCTACCTTTATCTCTCCCTATATCTTCCTTTGTTTGTTGAGTTCATTCGTAGTTTTTGTTTTGATGGGCGGACGAACCGCGTAATGCCTGGGCGTTCTTATTGACACGTCTTCGTTCCTAGGAAACCCCCAACCCCATTTTGCACCAAGTCCGGCAAGCTGTACAACGGGTATTGCTGTTCTCGCAGCACCTATTAGATGGGAGGCAGGATCTTCAAAGGGACAACACTCTTGAGACAGAAAGAGCAGAATCCTTTTGAAAGAGGAGAAGGTAAACGAAGGGAGAGAAACCCCCATAGCATTGCTATCCTTTTTTTTTTCTTTTTTTGAAAACAGAGCAGGATATATACTTCTTATAAGTCAGTGCTCCCGTGGGATTTATCGTAGCGGAATCACTATGAGGCTTGTATCCCTTATGTTAGACACTACATGTTCCGTGGCACGCTGAATGATGCATTTTCTTGCATATGCATCAGTCGCTTTCATCGACTCCGTTGATATCTACAAAAACGAGTCCTTGTTATCCGCGCTTCACACGCTTATGGCCCGGCGGAAAATATGTATATAGACGACCACCTTGTAGCGTAATTTGTCAATTATCTTATATAAGCGCAGAAGAGTATGCGTCGCATTATATCCAGCACCGCGAAAGCAATTACAACCATTACTTATCGTTTGCTTTCTTGGAGTAAGGTTTTACAAACGGCAAGCGATTCTTATTGCATGATCAGATAAACCGATCTGAACAATGAACCTGGTCTTGAACCTAGCAGCCTTCAAAACAGGCCAAGACAGTTATGATTAGACACCGTGCATCGATTAAAGTTGACGAACTGCTTCCGAGCAACGCGAAGAGGGAATTGAAACAATACGTGTTATATCTTCTGATCGATTTCAACCATTCCCTTGTTAGTTCTTTTAGTATTTTCCTGTCTTAACCCACCAGATTCACCAAAATGTTGGTTACCAGCCTGGGACCGTTAGTCGGTCTAGTTGTGTTTTGAGGCCATGTTGCCATCGGGCCGTAAAAGATAAGGAACGAAAATCGCATACGGACAAAGACGATCATCAACCGAACGATGTGACGTTGAACCCCTGGGGTGCCGTCAACGCGAACTGGTGCCGAGCCAACGACTTAGTTCCTGTTAGCAACCGCCAGCCATCATATAGGGGAACCACAACCGTTGCAGGAATCACTGCTAGTTTTTATAAAGGGAAGACGCCTAGCTTACGAAGCACCCGTCCATTTGAAATGTTTAACTGGCCGACTTTCTCTCGCGCATTGGCCCGAAAGTACGAAGGAGAGCTCCCGAACAAGCAGCAGTCGACGGCGTTTTGACGACAATCGGTGCCCGTCCACGTCCAGATTGCAATCAGAGTTAATTCTGAATTCTGAACATGAGTAGCATGCAAGTGAAAGGTAAAACGGGGGGAGAGATAAATTCAAGCCTTTTTCTACCTTCTTTGAGGACTGATTATGTCCGCTACCCCTGCTGTTATTACTGGAATGAAAGCAATACCATTAGCTTTTGCCGTATTCTCATAGGGTGCACTCAGCTAAACAAGAAGAAGGAAAAAAAGATCTAATCATGGACCAAAAAAAGTGTAATTATATGCAATATGGCACATATATGCATAGGCTTTTATATTATATCTTATTAACCGTATGATGGTAATAACAGTGACGAAGTGATTTGAACAAAATACTGGAGGACGTTCAGATACCAGGATAGGTCGAAGACACGCTCCATATAATTCAAAAAGTAACTAGATTCTCGAGATTTTTTTTGCTTTTTTGTTCTCCATATCTACATTATGCTCGATCACTAGATACTCAAAACAAGGCCAAATTAGCTTTTGCATCTCTGTGTATTTTTGTTTATACTATCGGTGTCGAGTCCAGAAGTCAATGGCAGACAGACATAAAAAGCCCAGATTACGTAGGGACTGCTTTAAAGTCGAGTGGTCTCGGCAAACGTGACGAACGAAGGACGAGTCATTTCCATAGCAAAGGCTTGTGGCAGATACCTATCGAACGCTTGTGACATGCGTTGAACTATAATAAAAGCATGATGATACATTACTAGATCCAAACTATATGTTCTTACACGTAACGGCTTTCAAAAAAGTTCTAGATGACGGACCTGCACTAACCAGAGAGAAGTGTCCCATGTTCAACCATTGCTTAATGCTGAGCATGCAGACAAGTTCGCCTGTTATCTATCTACAGTCGCCAGAATACAACTGGTTAAAGGCTGTATGTTACAAGAGCCATTTAACCGTAAAACCAAATAGAATAGAGAAATCACAACCGGGCTTCACGTACTTACATAGTTATAATAGGCTTATAATAGGTATAAAAGCTCCGTATGCGGATATCGTGGTTTGGCAAAAAAAAATGTAATCAATGAAATTGCACGGGGCATTGTAAGATTTATGTCTCCGTAACGGTACAGGTACTTGTATCTATCTATACTGAAAAACGGAAAAGTTGTCTTTCTAATTACCTTCCTCTAGAATAATATGAAGAATCTGTGACCGCATTCAAAACAAAACTATGTCTTGTAATGAGTAACGTATAAAATTTAAACGGAAATTGCTCTTTAGACGGCATATGCTATAACTAGCTATTATGATGGTATATTTATCTTGTGTGTGACAATCGACTAGCTAATTCCAAACAATCAAATACACAAAAAAAACAGAACCAATACACAATTGTATTAACAGCTATTACCATTGGCCGGTTGCTAAAGGAGCCACTTGCTCCCACAAGCTGACTTCCTCGGTCTCTGTCAACTTTGTTTGGCACGTCTCGTTCTTATCCATGTACTGTTATCAATTTCGCCTAATATTTTTATATAACATTGTTATTTGGAGCGTTGTTCATCTTGCTGTAAAAATAATTATTAAACTGCTTTCATATTATACTCACCGAGGACATACTGGCCGTACCTGAAGTTCGTATTCCATCCATAGAACCAAAGGTAATTATTATATACCAGAGTTAATTATATTAAATATTTATGAGCTTTAAGTCTCATGAGTTGATGTCTGCGCTCTTCTTCGTGACATTCCATACGCCGACGACGTATACTCACTGCTGCGTGCTTTCGCCGAGGAGAACTTTTCGTAACCTGCCGCCAGAGATCTTTCCCTCTTTGTCAACACTATAGATAGAAAAATATCTATGATGAATTGGCCCAGGCCATGTCGAGCAGCCAGAACCCTTTTTTAGGAGAGCCGCCCCCGCTTTCGATTCCTTGCTTTCTTTCAGAGCACGCAATTTCTTTCATTTTGCCCTTTTCCCGCGTGCTCCACCATTCTGTTTCTGCTAAAGGTGCCTCAGCCGACAGAGTTCTAGTCGCACGGCAGGAAGTAAGATTTGTTGATGCTGCTTTACATAGCAGAATACTTTTAATTTTTTAAGCAGGTTGAGAAATGTCGCATTATGCAAATCAGACTTAACTGTTAAGGTATTTGTCTGGTACTATAAGACTCTCACCCGCTTAACCCCATGCCTGGGCCTGGGTCCGGAACTCATTCCAATATAACTTTAAAGCAAAGCTCGTAAAGAAAGATAGTAGATTTGTGAAGTTATTATTAGTCATAAGATCCATCCTCCTGTAGAGTTTCCTACTCTGCCAACATTGATAATCCCGTGGAGGTAGTCTTATGCCCCTCTGTTCCGACATGCCTGGCTGCGTAGCAGTGTCCCGTGCAGTTCGTTTAGGTTTTGTGGCACAATCTAGCGTTGTATCCGTCATTTGGTTTCATTTAATTTCTCCCTAGTGATTTTTTCCCGACCAGTACATTTTTGGCCAGCTGTGGTCCTCGGTGTCATTGTTCAGCTATGACGCAGATGCGTTAAGCAAGAACGCGGGGACTGAGGCCCATTATTTCTGTGAGCTTTTATTAAACGATCCAATTTCGAGCCTGTTTCCGTTCAGGTTAATCCACCAAAAAGTGCTTGGCATCATCTTGGTACCACTGTCAGCGTGTACGCATATCGGCAAGGGCGCTTTCCCTATTCTATGCAAGTAACTACAAAAGTCCTCGGATCCCATTAGGAACTGCGTCCTTATAGCATGTTAGCCTCCCGCTGGGCTGATCGATTCAATAAGCGACTATTAGCATAATTAATAACCACGCTTTGCTGGGCAGTCATGGTTGCATCTTTCAGTTCGGTTAGACTACCAACTGGGGTCCTTCCATAACCTTCGTCGTTCGTCGATCATGAAGTCGTAGGTAATCATTCTTGCTGGAACAGTTAGGAGCCTGCATACTTGAACAATATGGAATGCAGAAATGCAATGAGCTTTTTGTAGTAGCACCCAGTTCTCTGTCGATGCAAACCAAACAGGAGCCCTGAATGAATTCGGCGACCGGCATGAAAAGCCTCTGTTTGCCTTTACTTAATTGGTATTTTGACAAATTCTCCCATCACCTTATTCGCCTTTACCACCGCCCGTCGTATATGGGGGTGGTGGTATCCAGTTATGCTTACCCTTTTGATTCCTCGTCGAAAGTCTACTAGGTCTAACACCTATTTCTTTCAACCAGAAAAGGCCCTTCGTTCTTGGCAAGGGCTACGGCCAGGCCGTTGCCTGTCATTTATTCATAAATTCGCGTCGGCATTTAATTGGATCGCGTTTCCGGTAGTTTTTGTATGCGTACGTTCACTATGCGAGATAAGACATCAGCGTACACAATCTTGTCCATATCTAACGAAGAAGCAAGTCCACATAAAAACTATTAAAGGCGCTTTTGATGTCTACTAGAGTAACCGGAAAAAATAATGGGTCCCCTCTGCAGAAACTTTGTGGGCCTTCGTATTACGACAACACAATTCTGAGGTCTGCCCTTTATAATACTTTTACCGATCGTATCTGACCAGATAAGAACTCGCATATATTACGAATGCAAGGGGTGTGCCTGTGGGGCTTTCCCTATCAGAGCCTCTCCACATTTCGAGTTTTATGTTCGGTATCGCCGTTAGGCATTTCATCAGAGGGCTGGCCCCAGCACGGAACGAAGTCTGTCTATGCTCGGTTTCGAGTTTAGACCAGAGCGTGCACCTAAGACTAGCAGGCAAATATGTTACTCTTCCCGTCATCATGAAGACCTATTAGAGCCTCACTCCCTCGTATAGTGGACCACTCGAGAATTAACACCAGATCATCCTAAGTCAATATAAACGGAGTTCCGCGACAAATGCACATTAAGCTGAGCACCCCGTTTTCCCTTACTGTAGTGAGACTGAGATAAAGGGAGAAAAATCTCTAATGTGTAACAATGGGCACAGAGTAAATACAGACTAGTTCAACGACGCTAACTATTCTCCTGAAGATCACATCTGGTATCTTCTCAAATCTTAGCAAGATTTATTGAGGGTTTTTCAGTTTCTGGCTGCAGCCAGATAAGCTAGGTTAACGCGCGTTATTTATAACTGCGCGCCATTCAATGGTATTGTGGTCACGTATTTTAGGATTCTAAGTGTAATTAGTTGATACGCCGCTAAGGTTGTTCTTGCTTACCTGAATTAGCCCATCTGGACCTAGTTAATTCGCAAGTCACTCATTGTCAAATTTAGATCAAAGTTTTTTTTCAAATAAATTGTTCAGCTTTTTATGTGCCCTCTTCAAAAACGTCAATGACGAAAAATACACACCCATACCTGTTCACTGAGAGAAACACTATATTCAAAGCGATGACAGTTATTATTAAAGCCTAGTTCCTTTTCAAAATACTGTCCTGTTATATAGATCTTCAACAGCACAGCGTCTTTCATCAGTCCGAGTTTCTGACGTGCTCATAGAGAGTTCGTTTATATCGGAACCGACAATAAGTCCTTATTACTACAGCTATGCACAGGGATGTTCTAACGAAGAGCGCTATCTTCTATGGGGTAATCTACGGTCACCAAATATTGGACTACCAAAAGTCGTATTAAAGAGTTACGTGTAGAACTCGCGTGCGAAATATACGCAAACTCAACCTGACAGATGCATCCACGATTCTATCTGCATGGCCCTGTTCGACCATTCTAGTGAAAATCCGTTTGGCCATATGATCGCCAATCCCCCTCCATGACTCCACCCATTCGACGTGAGCAGCTACGAACTCTAGGCAAAGGCTTTCCAGTGACGGGGGTGCAGCTTGAGAAATAGCTTCATGCACGCTATCAGATCCAGATTCGAACTTCTCCATGTTTGCTTTCAGCTGCTCGTTGAATATAGGTCCTCGATTGCATTAAGTTCCGATGATTGCGCAGAGTCGGTGTCGACTTTATTACTCAATTGTGGCAGTGAGAAAAGCCTAGCGAAAACGAACAATCAAAAACTAAATTTAGTTAATGTGCAACTCTTTGTTGTTTACGTTAGGAAAAATAATAATATGGCACATTGGGCCTATACAATATCTTTCTTGCTTTTGGTATAAATTACGGCCCCAAATCTGCGTCTTTTTCGGCTATTCACTGACCTGCAAACCCCAAAATTGGATAATTAAGAACATATAAGTTTGGATTGACAATTTGAAATTTTACTCAATAGAATCAGCATCTACGCAGTCTTTTTGCAGCAGCATACACCACGTGAACTCGAGCTTTACGTGTTTAAGAGACTCCTGCATGTTGGTATACAACGAGCAACGAAAATAGCCTGCGCGTACATAAAATGGATTTTTTTTTTAAATGGATTTTTACGGTTTTACAGATAAAAAAAACCAGTCGACACGCTACTTTGACTGCTGTTTGGGCTTGATGGCCATCTGGGACTAGAACTGTATTGTTGATGCAAACATAAGATTAAAATTAGCAAATATAAAACAAATGAATTCTTCCTGCTCGATGCTAACGCGTATGTACAACTTTCTTACTTACATTATAAATAAACGTGACAGAAGCGTTAAAACTCGGACATGGCCAATCGCCTATCAACAGAGGGAATTCATCTTGACCTATTGGGTTTAGTTTTACAGAAGGTAAGGCCAGTGTTTCTTAAATTGCAATGCCGGGATCGCCATTACATGCTGTACCTGTATACCGAGGTAGATACAGAACGAAAAATATAAGTATTAATAATCACAAACTCCGACCTAACAAAGTCGCCTTCAGGTTACGTGCATACGATGAATGAGCAAAGATAGCTGATAGCAGCTGCTAGTCTCTTTCGGTGCACGCATCTGATTTGTGGTTAATGCCAATCAGATACAAAGTCAGAAAAATATCGAAGGTAAGTGGCTGCTGGCCTCATCTGGCCTAAGCCTGATGGATTTGTTTGCCTGTATTCGCTTTCCAGTATCTGTTCTGTCTTGCATTGTACGTATGAATTAGCCATGATATGTCAAAAGTCACTAGTATAATTGACAAGACAGCAAGAAAGTGGGCGTGAATACAAGAGCAACGTTGTAACCGCGCAGCAAATATATCCATACGTACGTAGGGATGGCTAAAGCGGAGGTATAGCAGTGTAGATAGGAATAATTGACAAGTTCTACTGATCTCTGCTATTCCTACTTATTTACCAGGGGTGAAGCAAGAGCGCAAGCCACAGACCCACCAATGCGAGAGCCAGGCTTTTATTTTTAACTTTTTCCTCCCTGCGCCCTTGCAGGGCCAAAAGGACGGAAACCCTTCCACTTCATCCCTTTGTACATAGTTTTCACTTCACCCGTCGATAAGTCGCCAGTCATTTGTGGTCTGAAGACACGATGAGGGGGTGATGGGGTGCTCGAGGGTGACGTCCCCTACGGCCCTTGAGTCAAGCGACCGTTTCGGAAAATCCTTTTTTGATCTCAAGCGGCATCTGGACGAGCAAGAAAAGAGGGACGCACCAGGCTGGTAAGCCTTCTGCAATTATTTCTCGAGCTGCCCTTTTCTCTGGCAGTTCTATTTGATTGGCTGCAAGATGCGTTGCTATACTCGTCGCCGCGGCCGGTGTCTCCCTCACCATCGCAATTAGCTGTACGTATCGCAATTAGAGTAACCTTAGATAAATCAACAGCTCTCCTGCCTAGAACGGCAGCGAGGTCGGTGTCCTGCAAGGCTTCCGCTCAAACCGTTGCAACGATCAGTTCTTCCTTATGCTGATCGACCAAGGCTAGAAGTGGGCAATCTGGACATTTGCTGAGTATGATTGTGCCGTGGACCGGTAGAACAGAAAGAAGATTCAAGTTCATTTAAGCACATGTATGGATCACGGACAGTGCCAAATAAAAACGGACCATCACAAAAATCTAACTTTTTCTAATTAAACTAAGCGTTTACATTAATTTTTCATGGTGAAAATAGTTGGGGTTTCAATAACGGCAATCGATATTACCTTGAGAAGTTGACGTGCAGTTGGGGATGAAGCAGGCTGAAATGGCATATATATATATATATATATATACATATATATATATATATCGTGTCTATAGCACAACCGAAATCAGACCACGAAAACTGTGCAATTACCCGTATCTCCTACGCGATGCTTCATCCACGGACGCGAAGGTATTATCGTTTACAGCAGCTTAATACTAGGGCAGGGCAACAGATAGTGCTTAAATATGCGCCACTTCTAATTTTGTAAGCGTACAAACCGATTTATGAGCAGTTCTATCTACCCTAACCGACTCCTATGGAACATGAGTCGGCTGTGGTCGCCGTGGCACAACAAGTCATCACAGCCGTCACACCGTTAGGCCAATACAGCAGTTTTATAAAGACCAGCCTTGTGTACGGCAAAGTAATGTTCGTTTGGCCGGGTGCATTTATGGCGTAGATGTTATCCTTACCCTTACTAATTACAATAAAAACCGATATTATACCTTACGAAGAAACTAACACGAACCCTACCATTCAGATAGATTCTCCCTAGAAATATAGTTTTCATTGTCTTCGTCTTCCTCTCTTCCAACGCACTTGCTCAAGTCGACACTGTTTGGACGCAACTCGCACAAGGCCTTTATATGATACCCATTAAGATTGATTTATGGATAATAATATCTTTTACTATGTGCGTAGTGCTATAATTATAATAAAGGAGTGAGGCAAGAAAAACGAAATAAAAACGGACTGTTTTGGGTCAACGTTGCGGCAATCGGAAATAACCGAAATATAAACAAGTCGGAAAACCTACATACAAAAGCAGGTAGCAGGGATTACAGGTTGTACTAACTATTTTATCACAGTAGGAAGAAACTAATCGTAAAACGGAAGTATACTTCTATTTACGATAATATTTAGATTTGAATAACCAATATATATATATATATATATATATATATATATATATATATAAGCGAATATAAATTATTTTATAGAGCGAATAGAAATTTCGGTATAGCAGTTAAGGCTAAGATTATTCGAGTGACAGTCCTAAAAATAAATCGCAGTGCCATACAGGAGCGTCGAGATTTACTTCTTTTTATTGAGAAAAACACGGTAGCGACTGTCAAGCTAAATTTTTTCAGTACAGCGTCCGGCTCTAGCACCGTTAAGCGTCCTTTTAAATTGGCCACTATTGAGATAGGTTTATTGTAGTAACTGATCACTTCAGTTGTTAGGTGCAAGAAAAAAACTGTTACCCTAGAATTTGTTTCCAAATTTACCCAGTAGAACTTAAGTACGGTGGGAATAGCTGGCGACAGCATTAAGACAGAAAGACTTTTTCCACATTTTCTGTCCGTTATTTTTGTCTATTTTATAGTAGTTTATTTATTACTACGCAACGTTATTCCACGTATACCATCAATAGGAAATTATAGCTTGACATATAACTTGTTTTTGAGCATCCTGATTTCATAAAACAAGGAGCAGCGCCTACATAATATGAGCATCGAAATCGGGTATTTTTTTCGATATAATAATGCTCATAGTGGCCAACGATGAGAAAGTGAGCGTTTCTCGTAACGTAAATTACCATGCATCCTACTACCGTTTGATAATTTTCGGTGTATCTCTATATTCACGCTTTTCTAGTTTTCTTAGCTCTATAGATCCTCCTTATAATGCATTTCTGCACGGTTCATCTCCAAAGGATATTTTCGAAGATAAAATATATCTTACGGACATTTTATCCAGAAAGACCTGAATAGGTAAATTGGCGGCTCGATTTCCACTCTTTAGATCATCACTGAGCCAAGCATTAACCGTATAGGGACTTGATTTCATATCTCCAACGAGACTGCTCAAGACAAACACACTAATGGATGCGGAAAAATTCACTCGCCGAGGCAGACTGCATTGAGCGAACAAGACGACAAAACAAACCATCACTATTTAGCTTTTTACCGCCGTACTCGATGAAACAAGACATAATGCACCATGTACCGAAAAGCTCGTCTGTAAAATAAATACCGCCTAGATGCCGACTAAGACTGCCAAACAACGACCGTTCGTCTCCGTCTTCTTCAAATGCGTAATATGAACGTTTGACTGTTGGCTATTTACATTTATGGTGCTAGCGATAATGGCGGCGTATCCGACCAACCTATCGTTAGTACAGTGATCTACCTATATGCCATTGAGGTTATTACACGATTTCAACACTTAATCCGTAGTATATGCGTTGAAGGTGATGTCCATCGGTCTGTCCTCTTCTTCAACACGCGCGCCTCTGTTTACCGTTCTAGTCGACGGACGTCGGACTGGGCATCAACCAATGAGCGAACGGGCTGAGGACAGAATCGACATGTGGATCGGGATCAAAAGCCAAAGCCAACATGTTGACGTTAGATTCGACCATTGGCAAACTTGATTGGTGTACACCTTCGAAGACGTCGGCCTGAGACCAATTCAGCCCACTCTGCCCGGGTGGAGGAAACAACAAACACTTTTAAATAAAATTACTGTCTAACTTATTATTTAATACTGCAATATATTGCATTTGTGATGGCGTCGTACAACTACAATTACATCTTTCAACGCGTTCCTTTAGAGAGATGCGCGTGCAGTTGCTAAAAATGAGGCCAGACATGAAACGGTCCTTGTCGACGAAGAATTCAAGACGCGTTATAAAATATTAACTTTTTTTTTCTCGCACATATATTATTTCCCGTGCCTATTTTATACAGTAATAGGACTTTTAGTATTGTTGTTATTAAACACGTCGTGTATTCTTGTTCAGACGGCTATAACTATAAAGTTAATTATATCCGAGCGGAGGCCAACTGCGCGCGCCCAACTTTGCCCCGAAAAAATGGTGTTTCATTGTCGCCTTATGAGTATGTCAAACTCAAAGTCCCTATGGAAATAAACGCTGTTTTAGTAAATCCTATTGTTTATTATAACAATTCTATTCCTGCTATAAATATTTCTAGTTAAAGATGGTATCGTGGATCACCTCGAACGAGAAATATATCATTTGCAGATACCTCTTGCATCTATACGTTTTTTTCCGTGACGAAATGAATTGGGAGAAGCGCGCAGGCTTATCGGTGTTTTGACAAAATATTCAAACACATTGTCAGTGATCGATGAAAAGAAGTTCTCACGACCGTATCTCGGCAAGCAGTGTACGCGTTCAACATTCAACCATCGTTTTCCAGACGACGATCTATTAGATGAGAAGGCGGGAGATGAGAAAAAAACGACGCTGTAGAAGGTATTGGAACTCGGCCACGAAACGGGAATGCAACGCAAAGCTTCTACACAGCGAACGTCGGTAGACACACTTGCAATTTGTATGGGCTGCTCGAATAAGTGCGCCAAGATGAAAAACGTTATCGTATTTGGCGACTCTCTAATTATCAATAATATACTACTAGATTTGTCTATGTACATTCAGATAATTTTATACATATTTCGGCTGCATCAGAATCATCGCAGCGTTCTGTCAGCGAATTCAAACTTAATACTGGATGGGAGATAGGACTAATATGTGTATTTCGCCTATTAGGCCAGGCGAGTGATAAACGCAACGCGTATATAGGCACAACTTGTAACATCTTGCTTCAGTCGCCTCCACAGACGCTTCGTTCGCAAAAGTTTAGATTCGATGAGACTGAATTTACCCTCAAGATATGCCCGATATAGATCATTAAGCTGCCACACAATACTTTTTAAACGTTTATGCATATACGTTCATGTAAATCATAAGAATGTCTGGGTTTGGCTTATCGTAAACAATTTTTTTTTCAAAATCATGCCCCAGTGCAGATGCTAACTTATCCGTTCGATCGATAACAGATGGATATTCGAAGAAGCTTCAAGGACGATGTGGCCGTCGAACGCGGGAAGGACTGTTCACCCAGTAGCGAATATGTACCTCTTGACGAAAAGACGAGCTAACGGGCGTAGGTTATCGGGGGTCGTCTTAAGAACTACCAAATAATCCATAAACAGATAATTGATAAGAGTTACCGGTTGATTGACCTCTTCGACTCTTGCTATGATAGGACTACAAAAAGCTGGTCATCACCAATATGAGTTGGGATGCTAATATTTATATATAAATAAATCTTGAAGTCTTCTCACAGTTTGTCTTTATGAATAAGAATTTGATTACTCCGTCCAAAATACATATGTCAGCGTTAATTGTTAATAATAGGATCGCAATCAAACATGAGAACGGCTTTTTCAAGACTCCTCCTTTGTCAAAAAAATGTTTAACGAAATTAAGCTATTCTTAACTGTGCAGGGACTACACAAATTTCGCGGCCTCATTGTGATCCGGGTAAAAGCAAAAATAAGGTCTGTACAGCAAAAAGATCTCAGCCATTGCAATAAAAGTACATATGGATGCGGTCCTTAACCAGCTAGGCACAACATGAAGCTTTGTTTGTTTGTTACCTTAGTCAATACGAGAAAGCCCAATGCAAAGTTATACTTTTTAAGGCGATTTGTGTAATGCCGTGTACGCACGATTGGGCCCAGCAGAGCAGCGTCTATCTGGGGCAGGCTGATCTATGGGGGGGGTCTCCTAACCCCCCTGTTAACCCCCCTGCGCCGCTGGGTAGACTATTCCCACCAACTAATTCTCTGTCCCTCTTTCACACGTCACTCCAATAGTGCCCTTCAATTAATAGTATTACAAACTATTACAGAAAGTAGCTGGTAATGCGAGGTCATTGGGCTGAAACGATTCCGGTTAGGTTCCCCACCGGATTACATGGAGATGAAAACTTTTCCTGCCCAGGAAAAGTTTTCATCTCCCCGCCCACCGTTTCGAAAAAAACCTACGGAAAATAATACGTGTATATAATAAACATGTCCTTCCAACTAACGCTATTTACCGAGCAGGCAATTTGTTTTACAACGATATACAATGACAGACGGAGGGTCCATGCTATAGTACTTTTTTTATTTTCCTAACCTCTATTAAAGGTCGTGTCGCTACGGTAACTTAAATCGCCTTGCCTCTAGCTGAGGAGGTCAGGGGTCGCTAGTTTAAGCCCCACCCGCAACATATACTATTCGACAGACGTAATTAAATAAAGAAAGTGTATCACGCTTGATTTTTGAACTGGTCTGAGGCCACATTGCGACAATTCTATTTCGCCCGTGTCCCTTTCACTTGTGAGTATATGAATCATTTAAAATCAGTAAACCGATAGATATCCGCCGTACATCAGCACGGGTAATTATAAATTGAGCAAAAGCTTTTGAAATGTACCTGCGCGGTGTGTGTGGAGTATCCGATACATAATCCCCGTTGAATTCAGCAAAGTACTTGTGTTAATCGATCAGCGCTTTCCCCAGGATCCAAACCATGGATCTCCACGTTTTTCAGAGAGATCAAAACGCTTATTCTGTTCATTTCTTTAATAGATTAATGCATTGCATATACCTTTCATATCGTACTGTCGGCAAACTATTGACAGTTTTAATAACTAGATGGCGTTAAAGACACATATAGATAATGTAAACCATTTGGTTACCAAGGCGTAAAAATAATAGGTGCACTTTAGATGGAGCGCCTTAAAAATCAGTGAAATTTCTGCGAAAATCTGTTTTGCAACAAGGTTTCAAATGTTACCCACAAAAAAATTTCTGCTGCACACAATCACGATGCATTTAAGATATCCAGCGATACAAAAAAGTTGATGTTTTGATGCCACACGAGCCAAACAGTTCCCTCGATGTTATATCTCTCGGCGAAACTCTACGGTAACGCAACGAAGTCAAACCATTTCTGAAGCAGTTGAAAGGATAATAACGTGTGCGTAAAAAAACATAATAAGCCATAGGACCCGTGGCAAAATGCACACCGCCAACGTCAAAAATATGCGTTTGTTAGAATTGAAGAGGAATCGTGCACTACGAGCAACCGCTGCCGCCGTCTACCAAAACGATATATGTCAACCTTTACTGTCGAGAATAAATGGAGCTACACGAAGCTACTGAACGAATTCGACCGGAACTAGTGGACAAGAAATACGTCATCTTTCATCTCGACAATGGCACGTCTTTATTGAGAAATTTTAATGAGTTCGGCATATAGCCCAACAGGATATTGCACCATCAGACCGCCAGCTGTTGTCGTTACCGCAAGGCTCGTTTGATGAAGTTAATTTACTTTCGAGGCAGGGACACAAAACTCGCCTTCGACAATTTTCGGCCAGCCCAGCACAGGAAAGCACACAAGTTTTATAACGATAAGGTTATGGCATTGCCAAAAAAATCGCAAAAGGTCTTCGATTAAAATGGCGCTTATTTACGTTAGTGATAGCATTTTAAAATCTAGAAAACATTCGCTTCCGTTTTCATGAACAATCATTTTTCAATCATATCTAAGAACGTCTCAAGTTGGCTTTACTATCTGAGCTCCTGTCACTTGAGCGCGACATTAAAACAAAAGAATCCACACCTACTGTAAAACTTCGACACAACGGGTCAGTATTCGTTTACGGTTGCCGAAATACCGTTTATTTATGGTAGTCGAGTCGTAAGTACATTTGCCTTGAGCACATATTTCGTAATCGGGTCAAAGAACGCCTGAGTTCAGAGTCACCCTTTGAATCGCTCGATCAAGAACGACAAACACTGCTTCGTCTTGAAGGGAAGACTTGTGACAGCATTTGACTATGATATATTTTAGGCATTCCTAAACTGTCTAGATCGTATGACAAACCGGGTCGCTGTATATTTCCGTACCTATCGCCGCGCTTATGGGCAGTAAAGTATCGCCACATCAGTAGATGACTGTCCTCGTGATGGGCCGGTGATAACGTGTGTGGCTGTTAAACTTCAAGATACATCAAGTTGTCTAGCTTTGAAGCTAGGCGCGGATACGCTTTGCTTTGTGTCGGAAGCGGCCAGTAGCCACCTCGAGTAATGCTTAACTGTGTTACCAGATGGAAAACTCTCAACGTCTATTTTAGGCATTCTACTGAACACAACATGTGACAACATATAACCGAGAGTACTTTGGGTTTTATATGCGGTGCATAAATGCAAAGAAACAGAGGTGCCTTCCTGATTGTCTGTTTGTACAGGCATTCTTTGTATCGAACTTGCGCTTTGCCTAAAATTAGGACTTAGATCGCGCAACGTACGGAGCATGAACGAAGGAAAACTTGATGGGCTACGATATGCATTGCTTTTGTTGTTGATCATCATTTTCTGATAAAATAAAATCGGCCGCCGTCAGCGCATATCATTATTCGGGGTCTTTCTGAACTGACTGATTAACGTTAGAAGCATCTAGACATGCTATTAATTCAATATAATGAAGAACAGAATTTTGATGAGGGAACAATAGGCCACAGCATTGGGACTCGAAGTGTCTAGTGTGTACCCTGATGATTTATTTAATTAAACCTAGTAAAGCTGTAAGCTTAAGGCTAACTTTGGTCATGTTTTATCATGATCGTCCTTTATAAGTCCCCGAATTCGTGAAGTGCATAAGCGAGCTGGATCGTCTAACCCGGCTGATGTGTCGCCATGCGGATATAAACCGGATCTTAGTTATTAAGTGCACTGTAGTAATATCGTGCATCAGTATTTCTGTTAGCTCTAATACTGCAATGCAACATCATATGAAAAAAAACAGCTTCAGAACGCTTACCGTAACTACTGACCTATTGTTTTTGTCGACGAATGTACATTGCAAACCATCTATCGATACCCAAACATAGAAGTTAGGATTCAAGATACTTTCCACTACGCTTGATTAGAGCTAAAATATCCTCATTTATAGGCTAAGTACTAAAGATTGTCATGCGAACATGAAACTTCAGCTTTAATTAAGCGCAGTTTAAATGACGCGTTTTGACTCTAGCTCATATATGTGTGTTATGACCATTGCAAAACAATACGCAGTTATTCATCTGTTATATCATTACTAATATACTGAGATGTCCACCAAGTAATCGCAACTTTTTAAACATTATTTTTCTACGGAGTAGTTCAAAACCGTCGTTGATGTCCGTGCAACCTTGGCATTTCTAAATAGGTCAATGTAAAGGTCGCTACCGAGGTCCTGTTTGCAATGCATTTCAGAATGGGGTTTTTTCAGATGGTCTTCTCTCATCGGCACCATTGATGACATCACGCGCAGTTCTGGCCTTATGTTCTGACTACCTGGACAGCCAATTTAATTCGATTGCAGAAACTAAATCCTCGAAAAGCGCCCTCTCGGCCAGGAAAAGATCACGCCATTGTCTCAGCAATGAACTTCGCTGTCAGTGACAAGACTTTGGAGGTCGAGCAGCATAACTCTGAAGGCTAGTAAAGCCAAGAAGATTACCGAGAGAGAAAGTGAACTAAAAAGTTGTCTCCTGCACTCTTTTCCCCTAATTACTCTTTCAATGTTCCCTTGTCTTAGAGGTAATAGACTGAGGTTTACCGATGATGGGAACGAACGCGGAGAGGGCGAATAGAGTCAAGGAAAAAGGAGATCAGCTGGGCTCCTTACTAGAAATAATCTATACTATTGCCGTAGGCTGTAAAGACTGTTGGGGCTGGGGGACCAACTGTTCTAGCTGACAGTCAAATCTTAGCGTGCTACCTGACGTTTGGAGCCTTCTTGGTAAAAGAAGAACTAATTACAGGAAAAAAGCAGGTTAATAGAAGATCCATTCAGAGCGACAATATTAACAGACATGCTTACAAAGCTCAGGGTACGGGCCAGTATCGTTGTCCAAATTATCCACCATCTGATTGGCAAACGTATGCAAAGGAAAAGGAGCGACGTTACAAAAGAGACCAAACCAAAACATAGAAGGGCAGAGTAAAATATAATGCTAGATATGTAATTGAGGTAATTCAAGAAATTTTGTCCACGCCAGTTTTTGGAATAGTATTTAACTTGAATGGATAACATTAAGTTACGTTACTTCAAAATTGTCACCGCAGCGAGGCCAAGCGTAAACGTAAGCGGAAAATCTTCTATAAAATAATGAAAACAAGAAATAATTTATTTTTCATACACATTCATATGTACCCAAAATATCAAACGAAATCGTACTGTATGTACCAGCCTGAAACAGCTGAAACAAAAAACTAGCATAACAATTATCCTTGGCAGCGTCTCCTTCATCGTTTGGTAAAGCTCAATTCGGAACTTTTATTTATTTTGCAAAAACAGACAAAGCTATTTTCCCACGAGAAGCCGCTATATCCTTATATTGTCATTATATTAAGACCACTATAACTCCTTGCAAGATAACGACATGCTCAAAAAGGAATATATATATATATATATTCCTTTTTTCCTTTTGCCACTACCCGTTTACGCCACTGATAATTGTTTTGCTAAGCTTTTGCAATTTCCTACCGTCCCAAGTCAAATTTATTTGTTCCAATCATGCACCCATAAATTTACATAGCAAATTGAGTCGAGTATAATTCTAAATATATTTTCATACAGCTGTGACTTATACAAGAGTTTTAACGCTTCTAACCATAAAGCTAGTGTCAAGAATTTCAATAGTACCATAGCGTCCATAATTACCCTCTACAACAAACTACTATACAGACCTTTTGTTAAGTCATATAAGCTCTATCGGTAATATATTTCGAAGAACTTAACAAAGTCCATGATTTACACAAAACAGCGTACAGGGGATCGTTTGCGGGATATTTTGAAACGCCTGTAGACAGTCAAACATATAAGCTCCAACCGCTTGCTATTACTATTAAGTCTTACAAAACATGTAACAGCAATGGGTCATGCTTACTTGCTTTCGTCGATAGTCAAGGCTCGTCGGCGACCATATGAATTTTTTTTGAGCGTTGACGTTCCTATTAACCGGTTAGACATACAACAGACTCAGTATTGATGCATCGACAATATCATTATCAATAATCGCCTAGCGTTTCTAATCCTGCGAGAAACGGGACAACTGTTGTAAGTGGTGCTCGGTTAAGCCAGTATTCAACGAGAAAGCGATTCTAGCTTTCTTCACATTTATGTCCCGGTTTAGGCACTGAAAAATTAATAGTGATAATCCACCTTCAATTTTACCTATTACGGAAAAGGTGCGCTTCTTATACACTTAAATGTATTTTACCTTAGGCCAAGTTTTAGCAGAGGCAGCAAAAATTAGGCCGGAACTTTCTAATGCGGTACATTATTTGCTCCTTGATTTATACATATATATCTTTATTTTATCAAGCCGCCGGATCGCCTAAAAAGTTTCCTTTCCAAGTCCACTGCGGTCCTCTGAGACAACCCTTAAGGACTTAAGCAACAGACGTAAACCTCGAAATATTTTGATAAATTTGGCCCGGCATATTTGCTCGCAGCGTTAGTAACTAACAGTCGCTCAGCTAGAGCGGGATTAATATGCATAATGTACATTTTTGTATAAGGACGGCATATTGAGTTATTTGCTGCGCATAACAACATAAAGCAAGTGTTGGCTGTTGAACTATTAGTAGTACTCCTAATATTAATTTAGCAGGTCGGAAGACCTTCCAGTCGTTGATACTCTGCTTGTCTTTCGCCGCCTAAGAGGCTCAAGGAAACCAAGTCATAGCAACTTACTCGCATCGTTAACTGTTCCATATTCACCAAGATAATACTAGGGAATACTATAAAGAAGCATCCTACGGAGCTGGAGAGCAGGGGAGGTAGTAATGGGTGGTGTCGCTAGTCTGTAACGGGCCAAGTTTGTTGATCCTTGTGAAGTGCTTGGAGCTGGGATGGCCGCACTAGCAGTAAGCGTATCGAAATATGTCTAAACCCAAAGATAAAGGGGGCCCCCGAGAAGCGATGCTAGCCCTGAATTGGTCGAGCTATGCTAAGTACAATTTCATTGGGTTTCAGATAACCCACCATATCACCTCCATTGGTCGAAGTTGCCGCCGGTGTGTAATGGTAAGCAACCTTATTTAAACGTATTCGTGCATACCGTACAGCGTATACGTGCATCGTATACTCTAGATGTGTTAGGGTAGAAGATCGTCAGTGGAAAGATTAAGCGAGTTGTGGTATAAAAAATAATAAAAACATGGGTACTTATTATTATATATATTATTATTATATATATTATACATTGGTAATTAATGCGCTTTGTATATATATATCCTAGCCTAAAACCCAGGGCGACTCTTTTTTATCTCGAGTATAATGGCCCCGGCGCTGCTAATGATACCGCACTGTCAATAGTTATCCATGACAGCGAACGGACAGACTTTGTGGGTGATATTGCCTAGCAATCACCAAATTATTATGAAGTTCCTTGACCGCTTACCGCACAAAGCTCTTTTTGCCCTCGTCCCACGCATTTGCCTTTTTCATACGGGCTTCTCTTCTTCCTCTTATAGTTCTACCTCTGGTCAAATGAATATTGTCGCTTAAACCGTTCTTCATTGCCAACATCATTCTTATTCGGGACACACCGCTTGGACAAGCTTGCGAAATCCATTGCTCGTGTGTGGGTATCAATATCACCTCTCCTAACGCTAGTCGCCAAACTACCCAAAACGATAAAGCCCAGATCCAGGCTGGGCGCTACTGGTCTTATAAACCATTGCTACTAGTTATTTCGAATTGTGAAGTTTTCGAACCCTATAGAACAGAGTGTATAATCGATCCAGGCAAAACGCAGGTAAAATAGATAGAATAGGAGTGCTGGTAATTTCTTCGCGCCTCTCGGGCAACAGCTTATGGGAACATAACCCAACGCATCAACGGAAGAATACGCTTTTCCGTCCCCATATGCGTATGTTTTCCACCAAGAACCCATCAAACAGCAGACGTCGAATCTCTCAGAATATCGAGGTTCCGTCCAGTCTGAACCAGCTCGGAGACGTATATCCGCAGAACAAGCCATAAGGGACGAGACGAACTAATCGAGCAGCCACAAGAGGAAAAATGCTCGAAAGATAAGTGCAAAATCCGAGAGATGCGAAAGAAGAGGAAAGTAAATGAACAGTAAGAAAAAAGAACCGAAAATGTCAGCGTAAGCGCGTATGCATTACTTCTTGTCTCGAAGACGTGCTTTGCAGCTGGTTCCACCGATGCTGCACAAGATCAACGCCACCATCTGGACGCTTCTTGGCTTTGGGAAAAACAAACGACGACAGCGACGAGGCTGGCATGATGAAAAAGGATCACTCTTTTATACGACGTCGTTCCATAGGGGATTAGACGCGAACATTAAGCGGAACTTGCGCTCAAAACTGCGCGGTTCTCGACGAAGATGTATCCGATTCCATCCGTTTTACCCGCCTTGCCCTTTGTGTGCACACCTTGAAACAGTGTGTTCTGTTTACAGTTCAGTTTTTCTAAGCCACCGTCGTATGCTGGTTATGACAGACCTTAGGAAAACAAAGCGAAGCCGTGTCATCGGGATGGACGAAGATATGGGGGATGTCATCAAGGCCTATACATAAACATACACAGATGGATACATGTGCGTCCGGTGTGGGCAAAGCTTGCACAGAGGGCCAACTAATTGACATACACTCAGGTGGTGTTGCACTTACAGCGTAACTGTATCTCAGATAAATATAGCAGAGCTTTTATTCCCATATTGTTCTCCCTTCCGTAGAACTTTCTTCCCCTTTTTTGAAGCAGGTAACGGAATGAAAAAAAAACAACAGTTTGATTTAATAAGGTCTTAAAGATACGCTCATTGTGATGTAGGTGACAGATTATGTGTGAGACAAATCTGAGGCTCAGGAGACGAGTTATTTCTGATAATCAAGATAACATGCATAATGAAGCTGATCGCATTTTTACTATCTTCAACTGTGATATTTCGAAGTATTTACGACCGGCAATAACATCTATAGAACTCGACTACGCCCTGAGATCGATTCCAATGACGAGGTGGTGGAACGAACTCCACTATAATCAAACTACCACCAAGCCTATGCGAGATAGTCCAGTACATGCAGATTTGTCGTTATTATCATAGGCTGCTGAGCTGACGGCGAAACATTTTCGATTAAATCACCTACTGAAGTTCAAACGCTACCTCAAATTGCACCTTGTTAAGAACTAGGACGTTATAATCGATACTACTATTCTGCTGAATTCAAATATTCCCGGTTTTGCGCCCTGTACTTAGTTTTAGAATCCCTGGACCGCATTGATGACGATTGCATTCACGTGTAGAAAGATATGACGATGAAGTTTACTCGGTTAATACAAAATGTTTGACCATTTCAATGTATAGCTTATTGTACTTTTTTTATTTACTATAATGGAGTAATTAGAAGTGATGCTTATAATGATGTTTTATACATGGCATAAACATCAGGGTTTCATCGAACACTTGTAATTCGTTGGTATAGGTCGCCGGGTTCTTCATTGATTCCGCTATCTATGACCATACGAGCTAATTGTTCGTGCAGTTTCACGTACATCAGGAACTGTGCAAATTATGCAATTATAGTAGCAAAAGCACATGACGATAGGCGCACGTTACTTGCTCGACCCTCACTCATTTGCCAACACTAAATAAGCATTACTCTGCATATCCAACATGGCTCATATATACCTACATGCACTCACACCCGTACGTACCCAACATAGCTCAAGCCCATTCAAAAGAAACCGTACGAGTTTATAGAAGCAAGCAATATATAAATATTCGATAAAATAGAATCCTATGAACAATGTGAGCTATATATCTAAAAACCAATGTAACACATAGATACTGAACTTTATTCCACTTAAAGTGAGAATGAATGTTCGAACTCAATGCAGCCTGCGGTTTGAAAAAAAAATTTGATCCGATGCTCTATTTAGAACCCCGCATTCAATACTTAATATATCTTTTAATGGAACGATCCCGTATGATTCACCTATGACTATGCTCAATAATGGAACCAGCAGCTCATCCACGTGGTAACCTGAGTGGCTGCATTTGACATTGTCCGCAACTTGCCGGCAGCGCTTAGCGACATTCTAAATGATCTCTTTTTAATATAAATAAAAGCTTATTGGTATATATATATATAAGCAGATAGGTTGTAACTATGAAACACGAAGAAACATAAAAGAATATCGATTCAGCATGTGTTACTCGTGTGCGTCAAGATCGATTCAACAAAATCGACCCTGCGTTTGTGTCGAAACTAAATTGTTTGTGCATATTTGCCTGTTTTTTCTTATCCATTTGCAGCTTACAGATAGATCCGCAGACTCTTCAAAGCATACATTCTTTATTACAATAGAACTTGATGAGCTGGCGAGTGACAGCTAGAAAAATTAGGTTACATAAAATGAGTTCTGCAGGTAGCAAACGAAAACTCTTGCCAGTATTTCACTGAATGAAAAACCCGATCCTCAGATACGCGTGAGCTCTCTACACGTTCCAAATGTTCCAAGGAAGTGAATCAAAATGATTCACCAATAGTTTCTTTTTTCCCTGTCTTAGATTTCCTACTACAGCTATTTCTTGTTCGTTAGGCCTCTATCGGATTTCAAATAGACATATACGTCGGCAGTAGAATTTTGGAACTTCCGTTTCGGGCGGACTAAAAGACAAAGCGTTGAATCGTCTCAAAGCGAAGTTAGAGGTGCATAAACACCGATCAGCGGCCTTATCAGATCGTTGGCCCAATAGACCTGATGGCTCGAGCAGTACTAACAAGAAAAGTCGACGACAAAGTCAGCTTGCCAAATTCTCAAAGCTTGTATGAAATATTCGGCGCTGTTTAACGTGACCGACCTCAACCTTTGATCTCGCGGCGGTGTTATGCGATCTGAATAGTTCCTAAATGAATTTCCCGTTCTCGTTGAAGAGCTCGCTAACGAAACTGCATCGCCGAATTCACGTCTGCGTTGGTTCGCTATACGTTACTCCCGGTTACTTGTTCATTTGTAGCGAAATCACATTTCGTATTAGACGGCTGTTTTGGACCAATTTTGGAACATCGTGCCGTAATTTACGACCTAACCCCTTAATTTTAGACATAGCATACGGATTATAATCGTATCGTGATTGTAGCTAATGGAACTGCGCTCCGAACTAGGTCATATCATGGCACCCCACGCTGATCTGCTAGTCACGCATTGTTTTCAGCGTTCATCTACAGAACATCTTGTAAAGTGACTCCACTCGCATTATGTATTTACCGATCGTGTCAACAATTAGGGCCTTTGAAAGTAGTTAGAATTTTTTGAAAAAACTCACTTTATCCACACAGGCTGTGTAGCACATGTTGTCCTTTTCAATCAGAAGCATCGCGAACAACTCTAGCCAAATTTAGCTGCGTGATTTTAACTGCAAATATAATGCATAGTGAAAGACAATGATACATCGACGACAAATCGCATCACATTTTATTATTTATAATAACATTTGATTAATCGCCTTTTTGTCCTTGCTATGTCTAACAGAAGCAGGTCGTTATTTTCCTTTTCTTAATTTACTAGTCCTAGCAAATTGCAGGATCTGTTATTTTTCTACATAGTGATATAACTATGCATGCACTAATATTCATTAGTGTTTGCGTCTATTTTCCTTACTTCTTTACACTTATTGTTCTTACTAGTTTTTAGACACCAATAGAACATCTATTTTGGTCGGTAAATATTCACAGCATATATAGAAATCTATCTAGAATCTAGCATATATAGAAAATAACTATTTAAAGGTACCATTCGTATTATAGCTGTCCTTCTAGTGTTAAATTGTTTGGTCAATAACTGCAAATATAAATAGATAAATATGAGGCACGGTATGTGTATACTTCCTTACTGTATCTCTTCATCTTCGTCACAATCTTGCATATATAAAGGCACAAGGAGTATTCAGCGAATTGGATTGGCGGTTTTGAACATTGGTCCATTGTCGTACGCCATAGCGCAGATGCCTTTTCACTAGGTTGCAATCTACACACACACACAGCCAATAGCTATACATCGATGAACACGTCCGCTTATGAAGTAGTAATCATTTTCTGTTTTATCGCCTCTCTCTTTGACAGTCTGTCTCGTTCCTTCGTACGACTTAACAACTCATTCGAGCCGTCGTCACACTATTTACCTTATCATAAGGTCCGTTCGTTCAGGCACAAAATTATGCAATAATATAGCGATATAACACTTCATCTATAAAATACATATATGTATCTAGGTGATATATATTACATACGCCATTTGTTCGCGATTTCAAAAGATCATCGTCATTGACGGGCCGCTCAAACTGAAAAATGAGCGTGTGTGTGGATGCTTGTCCCTGGCGCAAATAAGCGTAGATTGATTTTTTTCTGTCTGTCTGTATCATATGTGTTCAACGAATTATGAGCACATCAATTCACTTTCAACTGTCAACAAGTTTGGTTAACAGTCACGTCAACGAAGCTTTTCGATGGTTAGTTATTTTGCCATTCTTTATTCAACATTCAGTATCCCGGTATCTTCTTTTTCCATTTAAACATACCCTTTATTTATATTATTGTCAAGTTAATTTTCGGAAAACAATGAGAGAAGTTTACCCATGGATGTCGGATTGTTGTTGTGGTCACATCAAGATAAGTACCGAATAAATTCTAAACTTTGATTCGGTTTTCGTTCTGATGTTCATGTATGTATGAAAAATTAAAATATATAAACAGGTAATGAACACATCCGTAAAAGGATGCATAAAAAACTCGCACAGAAACGTTGCAGGTGATAAACTGATGATAGATAAATAGATGTTAGGCGCATGTTATTGTAATCATTAGCACTTGTCGTCTTCTTCAGATGTTCGTCCATCACTCGAGACTGTGCCATTGCGCCTTGTTTCGCCGACCTCTCCCTCACCCTGATCAGGTTCGTCTTCAGTGGCCCTACCTTTTACTCTTTCGAGGCAGGCACACATGAACCCCAGTAATGGCTCGCCCTTGCCGAGTTGTTCGGCGGCCTCGATCGTCTGCGGCAACGGCAAGCCCCGGGTCTCGCATAAAAATAAAGTCAGGATGACCAGAACAGCGCTAAGTAGTCCACAGATGATGATGGGGTACACCATGTTAACCTGGGCAGTGTAGACGAGCGTCGGTGATATGTACAACGAGAGGGTCCCCGCAAACCGCAAGACGGCTAGTCCACGACCTCGCAGAATTGTCGGGTAGACTTCGGCACCATATTGTAGCATGATATCATAGTGGGTCGTTATCGCTACCCGCATCAGGAGTAGCAGGGCTAATCTTGCACGAGCATACACTTCTTCGACTTCCGGTGACGTATGCAAAAAGAATAAACCGCATAGGCTTGTAATTACCGTCATTGTTGTGGACACCATCATAGGCAATTTTCGCCCAACTGCGTCCACCGAAAACATGACGAACACCAAAGCCAACAGCTCGACCATGGCGCCTAACGTATACGACAAATAAATATCCGTACCGATAAATGATGTACTAAAAATCACAGAGTGATACACAAGATAGGTGAGAAACCATGAAGCGGCCAGAAGAAGGGTGTGCTTTCGAATCGTCGGTGTGCCAACTAACTCAAGTAATGTGATTCCTTTGCCGTTATAGAACTGTTCGGCGTCCTCAACTCGCAGCTCGAGGTCGGTTGGCACCTCTTTGCCATTCCATTTTCCTACAGTGATCAGCTCATCAACCGCTTCGGCGTCCCGGTGCTTAGATAGGAGCCAGCTCGCACTTTCCGGTATGAAGTTCATAAGGAGGACCGGCAACAGAAGCGGGACAGACATAACAACATTAAAAAGACGCCAATTATGACAACCTTTAGCTACCCAGGGCACGACCATTGACGACAGGATGTATGATACTGCCCAAGAGACGATGGCCGAAGTGCGGTGTTCTGCCCCGATGTACTCGAGAGCGAGAACGTACGGGTCCTCAGATAGCGGCAGCAGGCAGAGTCCGACAAGAAAACGGAACAGCGTAAACGATACGATGTTGACATCGACCATTGAGCACAGTAGGCCAGCAGTGGCAGCTAAGCAATAGCTGCAAATGATCGAAGAACGCCGACCAAAGCGGTCGGAAACGATGCCGAAGATAATAGCACCCATGGACAAAGCAACGTAGAACAGTGTTTGAATCACGTAAATATACTTGCCACGATCACAAACGAGAAACATTTCCGTCGCGATTGTCGGGTAGAGCTCGTTGAACTCGAACGTGTATTCGTTACAGGTCGCATTTCGTAATGGCTCTTGTAAGCTGTACAGCGCCGATGTTGCATTCTCGTATTCAAATAGATGACACTGATCGTCAGCCGGTATGAAAATTCGTTTTGCCGCTTCGTACGTCAAATTCGATGCCACTATTTGGCTCCGATTCGTAGGTAACTTGCAATGAAATTTATGCGGCACCAAAATAATAAAATATTGGCAGAAGTAGACAAACGCGCAAAACATACCCGCCGGCAAAACCAGGAAGCCAAGTAGAAGCTTCTGATACAGCCCGAACGAACCAGCGCCCTGAAGCGCCAGATCAAACTCCATCTTCACCTCCTTCAGCTTCGTCGCCGTCTGCACCGTCGTTCTCGCCGACGTTGATTCAGCTGCCACTTTTGTGGCGCGCCGTCACCTGCACGGTCGCTCGAAAGGCACTACCAAATGTACGCTAGTAGATTTTACTCAAACGAGTGAGCATCAGGCCTTCCAGCTACCTAAATCTCTCACAATCACCCGCCGCTGATATTGTTGCCGTGCTCTAAAAACAAAGGTAGCTTTCCATAATAGTACGGGGATGGACGTGGACTACCATTGCCAGAGCTCGGAGTCTCGCCGCCGTCCTCATCGTCGTCGAGCAGCAACAACGTACTATTGCTATCGTCACTCCGCATCATCCTATACATCAAAGAGCGAATCGGTTTCCCTAAGTGTTGTCACGTTGAGCCAACACAAAAAAATTACGAGAGAGCGGACGACCCGTATATCTCCTCTGATTTCATTACTGCCCTCTGCGGTGATTGTGACGATCGCCAGCTAGCCAGCCAGCTAGCCAGCAAGGCGGCAGCCAGCACCCGATAGTCAAAGAACCCCACGGCTCTTGCTCTTAACCCTCACATCAGTCAACACAAACTGAACAGCTCTCTGAATCGAGTTCACGACGACGACGACGACGACAATGTCAATCCGCTGCATCTAGCTTGTCAGCCTCGTTCGTCCGACCTCGCAATTGGATTGTCGTATACCACACTCTAGAAAAATAAAATACGAAAAAGAAGAATTCATAGTTTTGTCGAGCCAGACAAACGTTCCCCTCCAATCACGACACTCGCCCGCCAAACACAGCCGTCAAACGCTTTTCTGCTATCCAGTAACAGCAGCACCATGTAAGTAATAGAGGTCCACGAACAATCCTAGCTAATTGCAGCTAATTCTTGTCAGAAATGTTTTGTTGGTTATTTCTCTTTTTAGACGACAAACGGCAGCGCGATGTTCTAAATAAATATCATCATTCGATACACTGATTTTGCCTGTCGTAAACGCGACGTCCTCTCCCGAGCGAGGTCTCGCTCGCCATGGCCCGCTACAGCTGGACGACCGAGCCAACTCTACAGATAAGTAAATACAGTCGAGGCAGCGACAAGGATTGGGAATTGCAAGTAAATTGAATGCACATACAGAATTAATTTGTTTCAGACTGTACTGGATTTACAGATATATGGGGGTACATTTTTTTTTTTAATAAAGGAGTTCCGAATTTAGAGGTTCGACCAGAGGAGGGTAATATACAAAAAAACTTGTTTCAGATTGAGTGAAAGAAAAGTAAGATTTTATATGGTTGAGCGCACGCGTCCAGCGCAGGAAACGCAACGAGCATGACACAAAAATTACTTCTACAAATACTAGAAACGACATACAACAACCGAATGAAGTCGATTGTTGGAAGTACCTTTGCACGAATCTTAGTTTGTGTTTTAGTTACTGGACGGCAAGGAAACGTTTTGTAAACGATGAAAGCTGAAAAAAAGCTAGGTAACATCGAATTTACTTAAGGTAGTCAGAAAACCAAAGCAACGAGAGGTATCATAATATCGATGCTTCTATCTAGACCGTCAAAGGGGTTGGTCAAACCAGATATAGAAAGGATTTTGAGTATCGTAAAGGCTATTGTTTCGAAAGGCTAATGCAATTCCGTATTTATTGACACGACATATTTCCAGTATTACTGGACCTCAATTAGTTCTTACCAATATTGAATAAAGAATCACGACTGTCTATTTTTATTTTTTCATCAAAAAATCGCTTTGTCTTTAATAACGTCATCTTTGCGCCCAGTTTACCCACTATTCCTCAAGGGTACGCACATAACTAATATTTGAATGTATAGGGTTGTCCGTTTTTGACATGTCCATTTCGAACAGTAATAAATGATACCAGCTCGTTGAATATGTCAAATTGCGTATCTCGTTTGCATTCGCGATTTAATCATAGCTGGATTAAAATTAGGTTGATCTATAGGAAATGAAGGGCGTTATAGGAAGTTTCTGTAATATTCAGGTCGTTTTTTGGATTCACTGAAGAGTATCTGATTGGTGAAACTGAGAACTGTTATGGAATTTTTGGTTTAATTATCCTTTTCCTATGTTTTTTTTTGGCTGATATGATCACTTCTATAACATGATTTACACTTGAAATTTCACAACGTGCTTTAAACAGGTTAGTTTTAATAATTCGTTGCTTTCAGAGAAAGTACCATAAAAATGGGCACTGACACAGCACCACGTATTAGTAGTCTCTCCAGTTATTAGGTCAGCCGATCGCCCAACGACCTACACAAAATTGAACTCACCATCTGTTTGCAAAGAGTCGCTTGAACTTTAGACCTAGTTCAACTCACAGGCTCTCAGGTCCTAGATGCCAGCTGTGCCTTGCTCTTTGTAAGGTCCCAGTACAACACAGAGCTCGAATGGGTCCTTGATCGGAGTTTGGACAGTTCACAACGATAGGTTCTCTGAAGAAAAAAGAAGACGATAAAAGAGTGCAGGACCGACAACTCCAGCTCAGTTGTCTTTGCCCAAAAAAAGGGACCTTTTTGGGTCTTCTGCTGCTCCAACAGCTTAGCGTCACCGTATAGATTTCATATCACGTACTGCAAAAGATGCGCAAAAATTCACCGCAACCCAACAATACTAACGAACAAAAACTTTATAATGTCTGTTCTAAATACCGGGCAGCGCTACGCGCCAAATCCAAAATCGAATCAAGCAATCAGGCTCTCCCGCTAATTTACCCGTTTTCTTGCCGAATATCTCTTGCAGCCTTTCAAGCTACAAAGCAACGGTTTTCATCTTCTCTCAGCTCTGGCCGACAACAACAAGCCATTTTTCCTATGTCTTCATTTTTATCTCACGGTCTAACCAGTTGTCATCATTACCAACATCATAGTCTCAATATGAAAAGCAACGATTTAAATATTTGCGCGTTCTTTCTGGACGCCCGCTACTCGCTCTGTCCCTGGCGGCATCAGCGAACGCATCCATTCGCCCACTCTTCACGACGCTACCCTTTCCCAGCATCTCGTTGCCGGTGGCGTGTGGGTGGGGTTGATGGTCTGATCAGTAGTTCTGCTGTTGGCCGCCGTATTGATTTTGCTTCCGCCATGTTGTCTTCGCTTCGTCGTCTGGTTAGTACCGTTTTGTGTTGGCGCTACGGCATCGGCGGCTGCCAGCAGCAGCTGCAGCTGCAATTGCAGCAGGGTTAGTCACGGCGACGGCAAGACGAAGCCAGTCACTGCATCATCGCCCGCGCCATATCGCTGCAGCGGTTCACTGACGCGCGCCCGCAGCTGCCGCCGCCGTACAAGAGGGAGACGACACGCGTAGAAGCTGCGGTCGTCGCAAGTCGCGAACAGCGAGCCGTGGGTGGCGCTGAGAGTGGTTGATTTTGGTGCTAGTGTTGCTGCTGTTCGAGCAGTTGTTGAAGAGTAGAAAGCTGCGGCTGGGCGTGTGGCCGCCGTTCGGTTCAGTTCAATTGGCCACTGTGTGGCGGTGCTTTATTCACGGGTTGCCTGGTGCTCAACGTAAGAAGTGGCCTGTTCGCGGACGCGTCTGCGTGTTGTGACGACGCTACCAAGCACTATCGAGCCGTCGTTCTGTCGCTAATTTGTTGGTTGTTTTGGGGCGTGTGTATGTGCGCATGTTATTGTGAAGTTGTTTCTTTTTGTACGAGCCATTTTTCTGACGGTAGCTACAACACGCTGTTGGGTGATGGTGTGGCAGGAGATCCGCTCAGGAAAGGAGTTGAGCAGACTGTGGCCAATCAACGATCCTTCCTCGTTTCTTACCTACACCCGTCTTAGCAGTTGACGTTCTAACTTATATTAACGTCATCACCTTTTTCCAGATTAGCAACAATCAAATCGCAGGAAGTGCGCGCGGGCCTTAATCTCCGTACTGCCTGAGATATCTCTAATTCTAATTGTAACAAACATAATATATTAAAATCGACATCGTATTGAGAATATCTCTTGAGGCTTGCAATTATCACCGAATGAATGAAAAAAAGAGGTGTTAATAATGATCGGGTACGCCGTGAGTGTGGCTCTCTTACTGTTATTTTTGCTGACAATTATTTTGTGAACGTGGCCTGGAGGCAGGTTGTCGTATACGCATGGATGGCTCAGAGTCAGTCACGACTGCAATCTTCCTGTTGCTAAACAGCTACACCTGTTACAGTCGTTCCCAACCTATAGCAATAAGAATAACGAAGACAATAACAACAACAACAAAAAAAAAATCGCCGGAGTAGTCTAACAGCACTGCGTTATTCCTTCAATAAAAATAAAATTAAATGAAAAAGCGTCATTTCGTGCTATTATCCGGCATTGTAGGTAACCAACTTTCTACGTGACGGCTATCTGTCGACTACCATATCTCTGACTCCTACCACAGATCGGAATAACATTTTATTATCATAGGTTCTTAAAGTTTCACTGAAGCCTGTTTTGCCTATCCATGGGGCCCGTCGTGTTCATAACGAAGCATCAGTAACGAAAACGGAAGCGTATTACAAGTGCTATATCATTTTGAGTCTCATTTGGGTCTAGTAGAACCCAAAAACGTTCGCCACGTAGAGGTCGTTAAATTGAGAATCAAGAGGATTAACGCGTTTGTTTTGTGAATCAGTCAGTACGCGCTCGGAACCGACACTAAACAAATATAACAACAACAGCAGTAAAACAGCAAATACAGGAAACTGTGGCGTATCACTAGACGGAACGAACAACTAGTGGCCGTAGTGTCACCAACTTCAGAGTAGGTATCGCTCTACGGCGACGATTGGAGTGTTGTGGATAATACGCTTTGAAGAGATACAGTGAGACCCCGAGATCGAGGAAACACGGAAGAGTTACGCTACAGAATCGTGCTAGACGTAGTTGGCAGTAGTAGAACTAGCTGTGGTAGTGGTCATTGTGAGATGTCTGGCTGGGCTAGACGAGTTCACAGAGGGGCAAGCACCCTCAGCAGTGTTGTCACATCGTGTGGATACAACGCCCCCTATACGATACGCATGGAAAAGTGAGTAGAGTAATACTTACCGATAATACATTGCTTATTAGATAATGACTGCCTATATTAGCCCATTGATATGGAAACGTGGTAATCGATTGGATGTGTGCCAATGTTTGAACATTTTTGTGGCAGAGGATTGCGACGACCGTAAAAGGTTACGCTGCTACTATCGTTCTGACTGAATTTAGGAGAAGTGTTAAAAGGGGGTTTATAGCTAGGGCTGTGCATAGCGCACGAGATCTTTGACGTAGGGGGAGGCCAGTTAGATTGTTTTTTTTTTTCGTTGTAATTTGTTTAATTGAATTTGGTTTCCGCACGCGACCATAAAGCGTGATCATATGTTTCTAAAAATAGTCTTCAATAGTAAAGGGAAAAACTTCAGCGACGGCTTTTTGACCTTCTGAAAATATATGCTGTACATTCTTTCTAGGTCGCAATCAATGTGATGCTCCGAAATATCCTTTTTATAACGTACGGTAGAATGATTCTTTTTTCAAGAGCGACCCGCTTTGTTCGCCAGGCAGGATTGTGCATGAATACATGGACACTTTTTTTTGGAATCGAGTATAAATGGTCTCTTATTTTACAACAATAGCGATGGGCCACAACATGTAGAAGTTAGCAGTGAAAACAAAAACAGAACCAGGTCGAACCATTGCAATCGGACATGTAAAACACACATGCTGCATTGGTTCTAGTGCATGACAATTTAAACAGAGACGGAAAGAGACCATTACGACATGAAATGTTTTCAACTTACAGTGCGCTAGATAATTTACATTACAAGACAACTATTTTACAGTTGTAAATCTTTATTTTTGTTCAACAAAATTTGTTGTTGTTGTTATCAGGTTACCCAGGCTTACGCGCAACGTCTTAGTTAACGATGATGGTTCAACGCTCTTCGAATTGGTTGATATCTGAGAGCATCGACATGCGATATGTCGTTTCTCGTCCACATTTGATTCATGCGCTTAACTCATGACATGAGTTATCTTAAAAAATTAGAGTGGCTGACTCGGTCGGTATCAATACATTATATCCAATATTGTGACCTATTTTCAATATTGTATAATTTTACGATTTTCTAATTTACTGGGCGCCTTCTGTTTTGGCCGCTTCTGTTTTTGTTTGTAACTTTTGAATGATAAGCATTTAAACGATGTACTTATTACGATGAAGCGCAATATAGATGGCACTTGTTATAAAAAAAAGAAAAAACTAATTGTAAGCGAACAGGATTCATAGCTAGAAGAAACATTCATACCTGACAGTCGTCATGGCTAATCGCATCGCTCATTCAGCCATCATCTATTGTTGGCAAAATATTGACTAGTGTACCATCCTTTAGTGCTCTTTGAGTTACTTGAGTGATTATTATCATTATTAGTTGATATCTTTTAATTTCACCTACATAGTGTTGTTTGTATGCAATTGTCTGGTCCGCTGGTGCCACCCACGCCACGAAAGTTTAACAATATTACCAATTTCGGGTCCTAAATTTCAAAAAGCGTTGCTGTAAAAGATGATTGCAAATTTGTTCTATATGTTTATATGATAAATATCGATATTTTTTGTGCTCATGAACTAGAGGTACCTATCATACGAATCTGTTCGGGTCTCTCAAAAATTATTGCGCGAAATAATTGAAATTATAATTTCATGAAGTTGTCCGTTACCGTTTGTCATTCCTGTAGGTTGCGCCTGTCTACCCTTCCCGCTGCGTTTTGAAAACAATATTGCCATCTTTTCCCCCTCGTTTTTCTGTATATCTTCCTTTCCTTCTCATTTCTCACCCTTGACCGGTTCCCATAGCCAACTTTTAGTGGGCACCGCTTACCTCGACATTCGCCGTCACCACCGTCTCTGGCCTTAAGTTCACCTTTGGGCACTGTCTTTGACACAGGCAAATTCTCCGGTCAATTGATGCAGTTGTTATTATTTTCAGTTCAGTTGTTCTAGTTCGTTGTCAGGTCAGGCCCATTCAGTTATTGTCCGTGTTACATCTTTTAGCTCTTGTCAGCATAAATTTTCTTTTTAGGTTTTCGAGCTATCAATACCTGATCGATCCCCTTCGCCTTTACTTCTGAAAGACATCCTTCTACCTGTGGTTTTTTTCCACATTTGGTTAGTGAGGAAGCTTAAAAAATGCCTGCTCTGTGCACTTTATAAGCAATCTTTGCCCTTTATTTCGCCTTTGGACTATTCCCTGGCCAAGTTTGGGCCATGGTGCGTATGCCGTAACGATGCGCGAAATGGCAACATTCTTAAAAAGAAGCACACGACTGCAGGTAGCCATCATGGTAAGAGTTGTTTTCTTTTATATTTTTAAGTTGTGATAAAAGCCGTCGGGATTTCAATAAGCTAAAACAAACAGATGACTATTTTTGTTTGATTTTTGATTCCGTTTGCCTAACCAGTCACATGGATTGATCCACCACTAAGCTGGATAGTTCCACTACTCGTGTTACGCTATATATTGTATATCGAGATTATCGTTCTATACGACAATTACGTTTTGATTTGATACGCCAGTAACAATAAACACGATTTAACTGGTGGAAGTAATCCAATCATCGAACATTCTGTAAAAAATCTCAGCGAAAGTAAAACAGGCATTGTCAAAAACCGTCCACGATGAAGAAGTAAACAGCATGAGCTGGTTGGTCAAAGAAGCCTGTGAAAACTGTGCTTGAAAAGCCTGATCATGTGAAGCGCGGTGTTTGATGACACACACGTATTGAGATTTTCTGTAGCATAGAAACATGTCAAAATATGAAATACGGCAGAGAAAATACTGAATCGTTAAGCTTTAGCTAACATCTGGCTTTTATCTTTACCTATAAAAATGCTATTCGAAATCATACTCTGAAATGGTATAGTCACAGTTTATTCGAATAGTCCGTTTTCTAAACCTACGATAAATGTAAAAAGGCATCGATTTATCGACGACTGACCAACAGCGATTTACTGTGTTCCCTTCTCTCACCCCAAAGAGTTTCTCCTTTACCCGTTCCATCCAATAGCACGCATTGCGATTAGATGCGCCTGCATCAGCGTGCACTGATAGTCTTAGCTGAGTCGCGATTGCTGTGTGCTTGCTATTAGGAGCAGTCATCCACCGTCGATCATGGACAATCGCTCTGAGCCTCGAGACCGTTGAGTTACGCACCGCTAATGAACTGTTTTAGACGTATGTTAGTTTTTCCACCTTCGTCATTGCCGTCCTTCCCGTCATCATCGAATTTGTCGTTTGCTTCTCAGCATGTACACAGACGTCATCGTCAACATCATCGTTATGATTCCGTTCGTGATGATCATCATCTAATTAGGTCTCATGCAAAATATTTATTTTTACTTCTACAGCGACTACCTTACTCTGGCTCGATGAACAAAATGGATGAACAATGCGCATAAGGGACACGATTTCGCGTCCAGTGTCGCGTTTAGCCGGCCTTCTTGCACAGCTCCTCAAACTCGCTGGCGCGGCTGGTTTTGTTCAGTACTGAGTGCGTACTGTGACCGGGCTTCTTGAAGCGCCCGAAACCCGCGCTCGACCACACAAATGGTTCGCATCTCTTTCTCGACTGGCATTAACCTACTGGCCACAGTATCCGCCATCGCAGTGCTACCGCTTGAGTTTATTGTCTATTGAAAAAGAGGCTGTTGTTTTTTATTTGGTTATGGCTCTTCATAGCGTGTCTTCATCTGACACACACTATCTCGTGCTCTCGCACTGGACCTCGATTTTTCCTCTCATAGTAAACGGACACTTCAGCGCTGTAGCGGGTAGCGCCCACGTCTTTTAGGGTATACTGTGATATTTTTCTTAGTTCTGACCGTCTTAAAGTAGTTGCCCTTGATGATCAGTTGTGAGCGCTGTTCTACCGCGAGCCAACAGTGTCAATCTGTTGTCAACAAAATAGCTATTGTCATTGGTAAACGTAATGATGCGTTTTTTTCGTGGAAAAGTGAAAATAACAAAAGGAAATGACCTTTGTTTCACTATATAGCCTTCTTTGATCATTTAGTCTTCCCTGCGTTTAAAAGTTATTGTCGTCGTCATCATCATCATTAGCGTTACATCAGTGCTATAGCTGTCAGCGACCGTTGATCACGACGACAAGGAACAGCGAGCAATCCATTCTAACCTGGGGAATATTATGGGCCGTTGGCAGGCCATAGCACTCGTACACATACATACACATACGCGCACAAACTAGAGTAGAAAAAATGAGACAAAAAGAAAAATGCACTAGACGCCATTTGCGCTACTGACATCGGCCCGGTGCGACCGCCTGATACATTTACTAGTAGTTCTCTGTTGTGGGTTGGTGAATTGAATGGCAGAGCGAAACGTTGTGTAACAGTACCGCTTACGTATAGGTATCCATAGAATAACGTTAACGATATGCAATACAATGTAATATTTTTCATGTGGCTTCCGTCTGGATCCTCAACGTTAGTGAGCGAAAGCAACAACATATGAGGACCGGATGTTTCGACCAACAACAACGAATTGTACAAATAACCCTTTTTACAGCAAAGAGCAATTCTACCGTCTAAGATGCGGCGGATACTAGTGTAAATACGCTGCTTGGAGGAACTGACTTCCCAAATAGGTGGGCAAACAAAACGCCGCCAACAATATAAATAAATAATTATGATACTGAGTGCTAGACCTTTCGTGAGAAGGCTTAGACTACTGCGATAGCAAGTGAACTTAACAGGCGAACTAAGGAGAGCAGAAGGAAAGGTGATATTGGTTGACCTGGCGGCGCCTGAGGGCGACAGCTCTTTTCGATTTATTAGAAAAGAACAACATGGGACTGCAGCGGGTGTTTGGCTGTTCCATTAACAACATAAGCCTCAAGAATAACCAAATTGAAACAATGATTTGAAAAAAGCAGATAGCTATATTTTTAGAACATTTTCTAGTTGTTTTGTCCTGACGGATCTCTACGGATGCTTTCACTAACGGATCACATGAGATATGGATGGTATCTATAAATTATCGTAGGCGGTTAGATAATTTGATTGTAGCTTAAGCAGTTGAACTATACCTGAACCGGTGGATACAAGTGATCTTGCTGCACGAATATGCAGCAAGATCGCTTGTATCCATGAGTGGTGTAGCATGAGCGATATCGCTCATGTTTTCATCACTATTATTATAATAACTATTACGCCATAACCTCTAATGGCATGGCTAGTTTCGTTAAGCAGAAACAGTAACACGCCGCAGAATTATTCGAGGAAACAACTAAACGCGAGGTATCGCAGTGTTAGTTCTTAAGTAAAGAACCAAGCAACGACTGTGCATCCTCGCGTGTGCTTGCTATAACAGTAATATTGGTGTTATTGCCCCAGCATTCGACAGCACAGAGGCCCCCAATAAGGTCAGCCCTCCACGATCTCTATTGACTTGGCTCCTCTCAGACCGGGCGGTAATGTCGGTTCCATTGTACTCTAGGCACACCGCGTCGAGTACTCCACTGTGGAACCCATTTGGCTGAGCAACGGGGACACCCAACGCTGGCCTTGGAGCAATCCGCGCGCTTAACAAGACCCAGTGAGCAGGCTCAAGCAATCAGATGAGCAGGCTCAAGCAATCAGATGACCACATTCCCGGTTCAGACAAGCGACTACAACAATTCCGCAGTTAGCAGGGGCCTCCGTCCTATTGTTATGCATGACCAAAGTACTGCATCGTCGTTTTCGTTAACAGCGGCGGGGGGAGGGGGAGCACGGCAGCGTGCCTTAAAGACACGCCTTTACAAAGTTTCGCCTAAAGAAATATTGTCATTTATTATGTTGTCAGGAACAACGACCACATTGCTACCATTCGGTGCTGCTTATAGGTGTTCAGCAGTTGTTGATATTTGCCTCTTGGGAACAGCAACATATTACACTACATGTATTTACCGACACGATCTACAAATCACCCTGATACTAATTTCGTACATTGTTGGAAAGCTGTGCTCCAGCGCCCGCTGAAAACTGTTCATCTCGTTAAAACGAATATTTGCGCGGATATTATTCACATGTCGATTACGCCTGAAGAAAAGATTGGTGATATTTTTGGCTGAAACTCGTGAATATGTTTCTGTTAGACTTTGTCTAAGTCTGAGTGATTGATGCATTTAAATAAAACGTTCACATAAAGTCCAGCCGCTAGTCGGGGTCTAAAAATATCGCACGGTACTGACGTTATGGCAGGATAGAATATCGCTGTGTAAAATGTGTTTGAATCTTGTTTTTTCCTGATTTATCGCATTTTCCATTGCTCTTGCTGATGACAGCTATTCGAAACGTGTATGGCTTACATGTAAACGTTTAGGTCACCATTGGCCAACTAAAGCAGTTGCTTTCTGATTGTTCGTAGGCAGTAATTAAGTCGTTCAAATAGCAATGTTTTCATTGGCAAAGGTTACCCATAAGTGTTATTTAGTGTTTTTTCTAAATTCTAAATGTTGTTATTCATTAGATCATGTAGCTACAGTTTAACAGCAGAAGTTGATAGCACGACTAATAATTAATAATCGATAGGCACTTCATAACGTACCGACGCTGGAGCATTATTAAGCGGGCAATACCTGTAAAAGTCGTTAAACAAACAGTGGACAAGGCAATGGATTGAGACTGCTCCTCTCCTTTATGGTTACCAAATAGAGACATTTTCAAGAAACGTGTTATGTACACTTTGTGGTAGCGTTACATTGAATGGTTTTTGATACAATTTTTTGTTCAAGAGATTTTCTACCGTTTTCCGACAGCGCTGTTCGCCGACCGTTTCTATTCGTTGTTATGAGGATGTTTTTTGCTTTTCACGTTTGTCACAGTCGTTCTGAGGGGCTGATTGATTGTGTGCAGATGATATCACTGGTTTTGCTACTAGTGCCAACAGTTCACGCGTGCGCGCATGTCGGTACGTATCTGCCTAGGTAATTCTTGAAGGCATTGGCTACCGAACGCAACATGAACGGCTTTCAATGTCGCTGGCAGGCGGCAATTGTGTGACGCAAATAAAAAAAATACATCTTTAAAAAAACATGACGCCAGCTCTGTGCTTCGTTTGATCAGATTCTAAGAAAAATGTCACGAACAGAATTGTCAAGCTATTATACCAAGCTTAATAATTGATGTCGATTGTCGGTTTGTTACACCGTGAGCGTCCGTCGAAGTCTTCGTCGTTTTTTTGCAGCAAAGAAAAACAACTACAGCATGTAATGTATTGCTTGGTACTAAAGGTAAAAACAAATTATTCTACTTGCGTAGCTTCTGTTGTTACTATTTGTCATTTATGTGCAAAGGAGTCGCTGCTGATCCGGAATGAAGCTTATTTTTGTTGTGAAGCACCGAGTGCAACGTCATTTCGAAGTAATGATAAGTGCATTCTGGATTGCACCCAGATCACTGTGCATCACCTGCACGCAGACTTTACATAATAGCAATAGCAATAATAATAGATCGTACGAATTTTTGTAACGTTATATCACTACTGCAAAAAAATCTTCCACTTATGTAACGGAATTGCAACGAAAAGATTTATAACGGTATTCAAAAAACACATCTATTCAACAAGACGATATGATGAGCCTTCGATCTCCACAATGGCGATATAGAGTGATGGACGGCCTATCATACAATACCAAAACGGTGTCAAGGCGACCATACCTACACAGACAAATGCGTAATGGGCTCATACATAGTGACATTGGTCTGAGGCTGACCCACGATTTGGATCCAAAAAGGATCAACCATGGTTGTCTCCATATGTATAATACTACTATTACTCTTGTACATGCTTACACATATACGCTTCGATATGTCCTCGTACGATGGTGATCGACATCGATATGGAGAGTGATAGAAGAGCCGCGATGGCAGTCTCTCTGAGCGTATCTCTCACACGACACATGTGCCCACGTTACATCATTGCCTTTGGCAGCTGTAGCTACCGTTGCCGTTCGTCTACTTCACTTTGATACAGAGAATCAGTATGAGCGGGGTACTACGAGTATCTATCTACTATCATAATAGTGGCACAGGACGATGGTGCGAGCTATACAACAGAACGGATAAATCTGCGTTTATACACATACACATATATAAACACATACAGTTGCAGTATACAAATTACTCAGTTGGCACTGACGCGGCAATGGTCACGATGACGTCGACGAATGATGGCGCCGATCTGATGAATTGAGTGAAACGTGGACGAGCGCTGAACGCCCTCCCGTCAAGTGCATTCAACTCACGTTAAGTCACATCAGTAGAGCGGGTCAGAGCGCGTCGGCACTACCGCGAAGAGAATTGAATATCCATTGTGGTTTTAATGGAATAGAAGTAGCCGCATTGGCGGTTGGTAACGATCGCAGTCTATTGCTTTTTTCTTATTCTCAATATGTTAGAGTTGTTACCACAGTGACTGCTGGTGTGCTGGCAATGCTGATCCTTTTGAGGCTGGTGCTTGTGTCAGTGGCATAAGCTGGCAGCATTTGCTCGATGGTTCGACAATTGCCCACATTTTCATGCTGTTACCGCTTTCACCGCCGCCGTAGTCGTCGCTGAAACGTTTCGTTGCTGAAACGACTCTTCTTTACGGTCGCTGGAGAAGACGACGGAAGCGTCGTCTTTTACGACGAAACAGAGATTTGGAGCAGTGCGGCAATCACCAAGACGAACGACATCGACAGCATTACGAATGGCTGAGCGATACCAGAAGTAAATCCCTCTGTAGCGCAGGCTGATGGCAGCCGCCGATGGCGAACTTCACTTCTGGCCACTGCCACTCGGAACGGTAGTTAATAGACTAAAAATGATTAAACATAGCCCGAAATCGAACCTTAGTACAAAAGAAAAATGACGACAACGTTTCGCTAAACTGCTGCGGGACAAATGTTCGCTCACGTTTATTCTGCAGTCAGATCTCCTGCAGGATAAACGTGAGCGAAGACGAAGTGCAGAATAATAAGTATAGTAATAAGAATAATAGTGGAAATAAACTAGTCGAATTTGTACAGCTTCTGTCCGTTCCGAGGACATCCTTTTCATAATAAACTCGATAGATCCGGGGAATTTTGCTGATAATCAACGATCTAAGCTTAAGGGAAGAATCTGGAATCCATAACCGACGCTGTCTGTGCGAATACGTAACAGAACGAGACATGATGTTTTGTTATAGCTAGGATAAGGATAACGGCATAAACTTGCTGGTGGAGGATACGCAATCGTGTCATGACCAGTAACTTGATGTTCTTTCTATTTCGGCAACAACAAAACTGTTGCGGGAGAGTTGGAGGAACCGAATGATGTGACCCGAATATGCGCCAACAAAGTGTCCGCAGTGATACGCGGCTTCGGAAGATGAAATCGACGGGGTATGAGTTGAATTATAATAAGTTTTTTCAGACTGGAAGTTGAGATGTAGTATGAACTTGATTGATCATGTCTTCGTCACCGGAAAAGTATAGAAATCAAAGTAAGCTAATGGTGGCGGTGATGATGGAGACTATTTTGAATGCTATTTTGATTCCGTTAATTGGTAAAAGAACTTTCCTAGTTGTTGCAATTGTTAGAGCGCCATCTGCGAGCGAGCGAAGGACGCGGTGATGGTGTTTATGAATGAACACCTGGAACAGCTCGAGCAGTTCTTAATGCAACTATACTACAATAGAATAACGCCCGTACATTGAAACCATGCGGGTGATTTAGGTTGAACCATTCTAATAAAACGCCGCTCGACGCACGAACTTTGCCGCATTTCTTTTTGGTAATGTGTCTTTTGTTAATTTCCAATACGTTGCTGTAGCTACTGTAGTTGTTAAAAGAGGGCTAAATATGATTAACTGTTTTTGTGTTCGCGAGTGGGGCTGCTCGAATGAGGAATATACGTGGATACGTTAAATAATAGTAGTAGAACCATTGCTACGTGATATGGAACATTTACAGTGCTCCGCACCACCTGTAACGCGTCTGGATGTTAGTATGCGGTTCTGTTTGATAAAAGTTTTCTGCGCAAGCTGCTAGACCGCACGGCGGCCTATTAAATATGGGCGTTCCGACCACTCAAATTAAAGTGGTCTTGAATGAACAAATTCAAGAGTAATGTGAAGGAGATTCGTGGACCAAATCCAGCTGCAGGCGTCAGCCTTCCTCTTTGTCACTTAATTTTAACATTGCTTTAACCGAATTTGCTATATAACATGTATAATTTGATGCTATATGAAAAAAGAGTTAATTATTGTGTTGCTCTTTGCGTGTAGGCGGTTCAACAGTATTACAAAACGTAACCTTAGCAACTATTTGTAATGGGTAACTGGTTAATGATAATTTTGTGTCCCGTTACTTTTGTCCGCGGTATTTTCCGCGAAACGTTGTTCTTGTTTTTCAGTTCTGGTTACACTGCTAAGGAAGAAGCGTTGGAGGTATCCATTCAGTTGTTTTTGTCCTCGAAGTAAAAACAGTCACGTTACTCTCCTACAATATTGTAACCGTTTGCTTTTGTTTTTGTGTCGCAGCTACGGCAAGCGTAGCGGCCTACTGTTCTTGTTAATCCTGGTTCTTCTTGCGGGGAATCGATTATGTGAGATGACTGCTTGTAGTCAGTATAAGGGAAATACGTACGTAGAGAGGTACTGATTGAAGGTGACAGTCTAATACATCCACTTTTATTCTACCATGCCTGTGTGAATCCTACAAATGACTTTTCTACATTTTTGTTAGTGTATAAATTGATCCTATTTGTTATTACATAAGCTCCTGGATACATTTGCGATTGTTACAAAATAATTAATTCGAGGCAGGCGTTGAACGCTCAATGGCAGTAACCCAATTTAAACTGTTTCCCTACGTCGCTTTATTGAAGCCCACTGTGCGTACGTGTGCTATCAGCTCAGGCGTGTTTGCTTTACAACACCTTTTTAAATCCGCTGACTACGTTGACTGTTATTATAGAGCTGCAAGATGTGATGCTGCCCGCAGCGACCCATCGTTTAACCGTTCCATTGCTTCCAATTGTCCACAAACCGATTACAAAGCGTAACAAAGTGATCGTCAACGAACAAGGCAGGTAAAGAGATGGCTAAGAAAAGGGATAGAAAGAAGAAAAAAAAGTCATAGAAATAGTTATCAGTTATTTGTGGCTGTTTGCCCCTCAGCATAGCCGGGCTATGGATACACAACGGCGAGATATTGTTCTTTTACGACAGTGCCGATGTGTCAGAGGCAGATAAGGAGGGGAGAGGCGGCGGCGGGGGGGTGTAGGGTGTAGGTAGCTTTGCTGCACAGGAGGCAACAACTGCCGCCGACACTCACAGATAAAAATAATCATTATAAGAACGGAGCAAGGAGAAGGAAAAAGTGCGTTATATGGCAGAGCTAGAGGCTAATTAAAGTTAGATGCGAGTAACTACTACTAATATAGTATAATAGCCGTTATTATGTAATTGTATGTATATGTGTGTGGCTTGTTTCAAAATGCTGAGCACAAACCTCGTTCAGCCATCGTCGCCGTCGAAGAGCGTAGTGGTGTTTGGGGAATTAGTCTTAGGAACAGTTCGTGGCGATTAGAGGGACTGCGTTCGTCATCATGGTGCGTTCCTCGCTCGTGCGAACAATATCTCAAGCATTTACATTATTACAATTATGATGGCTGTTTAAATCGCTTTAATCTTTACCGTACCTTATACACACTGGGTTGGAATGCTATAGCTTAGTATAGTCGTTCTGGACAGCGGTGACGCAAATGGTAAATAGTTCCAATTACGGCCGCTTCTGTGTGCGCAAATACAAGGAGCAAAATGCATCGTTGGTGTTCTTTCGATGGCTAAAGCGATGAGGATAAGCTTAGATAACAAAATAAAAAATTGGAAAGAAATTGCCCACAAAAATCGTTTATGTTGGATTTGGTTCCTTTTTATTGCCTCATTTCGTTTTTCGTATAGGGGTTCAGGAAGCCATAGAAGACAGGAGGACGTAAACGAGAGTTCACGAGACGTTGATACTGATTTGTTTTTTTTTTTTTTTTTTGATGATTCAATTACATTGATAGGTAACATAGATATTCAAGACGGTCGAATAACAAAAGATCTAACAGTTTAAGCACCGACATGGCGATATTAGCTACTCAAGTTGCGATAAAACCGAACAGCTACAATGGCTCGCTATAACAAAACAAACAAAATTACACAGTTAAATTTGTCAGAAAATTAGAGTTGATCAGAGTAATAAAAAAGCACAACACATAGACATGCCAGAGGAATTTATCGTAAGGGCAAGGGAAACCAAAAACGGTGTCATTAAATTCCAGTCGAGTCGCAACGTGGTCCACACAGGGGTCGCAGTGCTACAAATGTTTTTTTCGGCAGTAAAACTGCACGAGCCGATGTATTCTAGAAGATGCATAACGTCGAACCCCGTGGATGACATCGAAGGAATGGATCATCGCGTAGCCGTCAGAAACGACCTAACCCGATTTGATCACCGGAGACAGTACGTTGAGTGAGCCATTTCCCAAAAACAGAATAAAATAGCAAGCGTTGGTAATCGTAGGTGTTCTCTTGCGACGTCGTCTTACTCACAGTTGTTGTTGCAGTTTGTGAGGCTTAAGTAAATGGAAGCAATGATTACAACAAGAATGACGGGTAAACTAAGCAACATTTGGAGATAAAAATGCATTAATACGACTGACAAACTTGCCTTCAACTGCACTATAGGACAGTGAATCGCAAACGGTGAATTCCGGTTAGAATGAGTTCAGCATCGCCAGCTGCCACTCAAAAGAGTAATGGCCAGAAACACATGGTGTTGGCCACCTGTAACAACAAAAATAAGCGAAACGGGAACGGCTGAACGAGGCTGAGGCGTCATTTATATCGTTAGATTCACATGATGGACATACGTTTCACAAATACATGTGGTTAATAGCGAACAAACAAACGAGACTTAAACAAAATGAAGTATAATGATACTCATTGCTTTATAAAAAATGTAGCGTACAATAACGAAAATAAAAATTGAAAGAGAGGAAGACGAACATTATCAGATGTATAGCAGAAGATGCAGCAGCGGCAATTTTCGACAAGGAAAAAGTATTATGAAAGCAACAACTAGTTTAGTAAACAAAAACGAGTCTAACATAAAAATTATTTTAATTGTTTTCAACAAGAATTATTGAGTTAACGACCAGAAGAGAAAAGCATTTTCTGCTTCGCTCAAAGGTAAATCGTTGCCAGCAATTGGTTGATGGAGCGTATTACACGCTATTCCAGACTTCAGCAGTGTGGGTTTTGATGCGAGTTTTATCAGAAAGGTTGATTTTTTCAGCAGCAGCTGTGCGATAGTTGATCGCCTATTTATTGTGATACGAGTACTGTGCAGGGAAAATTATGGTTTTTTAATGTTGTATTGTCATCATGAAAGTCAACCAGCTCATATCAGTGGCAGGTCAATAGCGATGTAGGAGTACGACATTAATTCCATATGGTTGAGTAATGGCCGCACCGTGGTAGCGGCTATAGCCTATCGCAGATAGACAAGTGGAAGGGGCAAAGCGCCAAGGAAGGAAAAAAAAAGGAGGACATCGCTGCCGGCTTGTGCACTGTACCATGCGTCACTGTACAGCTTTCATTTGATGACTGTGATCTTGATGACGCCCCTGGGGGCAGTGGTGAAGGTGCATTATATCGTAGATGATGCATAGGCAATGAATTAGGCCTTCTTGTTTATTCCAATGAAACACTTTACAGTTGGATCAACTGTAAAGCCTATCGAATATATTTTAAATGGCCTTGATATATCAAAGTTTGTATTTTCAAATGCGCGGACTTAATTATTAAAGAATAGTTATTTTAATGTGGCCAAAAGGCTTCATTCATTATGGCACCTGCAGGCTCAACTAGTGAAAGATAGCTTTTGGTCTCGGGAAGTCAGGTAGTGAGCCTGGACGGTGCGTTTGCTGCAGCGTACAGACATTGTTGTTTGTAATGAATGCGATATTTTACAATCACTGCCTGTTGACATGAGGAAATCAATAGTGTTCCCAAAGCACATAGTGAACAAATAAATCACGTACAAATGAAATTTTAATGTGGTTTTAGTCACCATTTCTGTCGTTTATGAAAGAGTGTGCAACGCTAACCTATAAGAGCGCTAGGGCATTACTGTGTCCTTTTTATACACTCTGGCAACACGCTCCGCAGCAAGTAAATTACGTGTGACTCACGGGACTTTACATCTACCCGTTTTCCACTGTAGGCCAAATCAAAGCAGCGCATTACTATTGTCTCTTGCATCGTATGGTGACTGTAGTCAACACAATCTTAATTCGATCTAGGCACGATGCTTGCCCATGTCTCCGAGTTTATTCTTTACGGCTGCCATGTCGTTTCTTATATACATGACAAGCGAACCTCTGGATATCGATGGAAGTAGTCTAATCGCCGAAGGTACCGATGCAAACATAACTTAATGTTCCATTGTTATTTAAAGCAACTGAAACAGTACACACTACTGACACCATTTTAAGTAAGTACGATACATTATCGTTGCTAGAATTAAAAAAAATAACAAGATAAAACAACAATAAAGAAGACCGAGATACTTAAGTGAAGGAATAAAGAAAACATTTTAGTAATGGTGATGATATGATAATTAATAGAAGCCGTACGAAGAGTAGAAACAAGGAAGTATTAGCCGTATGAATTAACAAATTCAGATAAGCTAAGCTAGTATGAGGCGCTGAGCTTCATGCTGATACAAGTGTAGGATAGGAATAAGGTCAAACTCGAATGGGCCCGGCAGAGTGGGTTGATCGACTGTAGTCGCATGCTAATAAATAGAGATTTGTGGCTGTTGTTGAGTGGCGTTTATCATTGATCGAATATTGCTTCAAGGTGATGTGTTCGTGCATTATATTTGTGCTATGAGACTTATCGTCAGCGTCGATATAACTACGTAAAACTGGGTTTGTTTCCGTTAACTGTGCACGTACTAACGTTAACGCTGTCGTAGAGTGTCCGGCAAACACTATGCCACCCGACTCCAATCTAGAAGTTAGTCGAACTAACCGTTTTCACATCGATGCCTTTCTGGGCATTTATTTCTGCCACATTTCGGCAATTAGCAGAGAAATTAATCAGTACATTTATAGTTTTTTTTAGATACTTTGAACTTAGAATTTTTGTATTGTTATTACGACTGTTATCTTTGTTCTCCAACCGAGTCGCGTTTTACTAAACAATTAAATGAAGACGTCAGTTAATAAATTGTGTTCTAATAAACGTTCTAAATATTGTGTATATATTACCAATTCTCATTAACGCTAAACATGCATAAAATAGGAGAGCTCTGAAGATAACATTGAATCTAGCCATGATTTGATCCTACTCTGTAGCTCGATCACTCGGTGACCTAATCATAATAATAGCAATAATAATCAACTTGCAGCCATATCGCCGTAAATGTTTCGAGCTTTACGTCCAGCACTACCACTAGGCATTTCATCCGGTAGAACTTTATTGTCCGCCAAAATACAAAAGCAAAATGTTTACTGCCAAACCATGAGCTGGCTCTCGCTATATTCCTATGACTCTCCCCTATCTTGAATGACGCATATTAGATATTTATTCACAAGCCGAGCTTTTTCATTTACTTCCCCATTACATCTGATGTGTTTTCAGACACGAGTAACCGATTTTTCCACGACCGGTCGTTTTTTTTGCAAGGCTCTCATTTAACGCTACAGCATTCACCTGCCAAATGCCATCCCATGTCGAGCTGTTATAAGTTCCTGGTTTTGATATGGTTTCGTTTTTCTTCTTGTTATTGTATTCTGTTCATTTTGACGACAAGATGCCTTCCTTGACGTCGACAAAATGACCTTCGACGCTGTCTGGGTCGTCGTTCATCCCCGATAGTACCGATGTCAACAAAAGCCATACCAGCCAACCAAACTGAGCCGTAAGTGCTACCGTGTGTGTGCTGTGATCACGTATCGTATAAATGAAAAAGATTGTGCAGAATCAGTTATCGGTACAGCCGCCGCTGTCGCCGTTCCCTGGACGACGTCAGCCGATCGACACAGATGACTAGGTAAATGGGTTAACCCTGTTGTTCTCTAGCGGCGATGCATGTCCGCGTGTGTCTGTTGAGGTACCGCGTGTCTGTCGATTTGCCCGTTGAATAAGGACTCACGATTAAGACTCGAGCAAGCGAAGAGGAACTGTCGACTGTGTCTTTTTCGAGTAATATTACAAAGAACGATACCACCAACAACAAGCTAGTTCACATGATTAGATGTAGAATATGTACGTGTTGATGCCGTATGGTTGGACAGTGGGGCAGCATAGCGGGAGCTATAAAACTGGCAACAGTCTGTGACGCTTCGTTCTATAGAACCTGCTCGTGTAGAAGTTCGGTTCTCCGAAGTCGATCCGTGAAGTATTCTAGATGCCAGTTGTAATCAGGACGGGCAGTCTCAGTGTTCAAACGCTCCTTAAGCTTCTAAAGGCTTCTTCAGAGCAAGCGTCTCTAGATACGAACAAAAAGTGGCCTTGTTTGTTTCGAAGCATGAAAAGTATCGCTACTCCTAAGCATATGCGCTCAAGTAGCATGGATGCCTACGGAAAGCATAAAATGTTAGTTTCGTGGCAGTATAGAAAGCCCCGTTAAAATAAGGCTTCCACAAGCTAGAATTTATATGAATGTTCATTGATGTATGGCGCGGAGAAGGTGCAATACTTTGTAGGGGATGATCATAGCATGAATCAACCTCTGACACCCACCATATCTAAAAAAGCATCTTTTTCATTTTTTGATACACTAAATTACAGTATTGTTTAGTTTTATTTTTCGATCTGAATCATTGTGAATGGCGGTCGCCTGCAAATGTAATCCGCTATAAGCGAATTGGTTGCGGCGTAGTTGGTTTCCGATACGTGATCGAGGCCCAATCATAACCGTCGTCAATTGATCCACTTAAGTGGTGAACGAGTAAGAAGCGAAAGAGTTTGCACGCATCATCTGCCCCAATTAGTGTGTTATTTCATTAGTGAGTTTAACGTATGTCAACTGTGAGATAAACCACAAGTCCGTTGACTGCAGTAATTATCCTCAAATGAACTGAAACACCCTCAAATAAACTGATCCGGCGCGACTCGTTCTGCATTCTATAGCTGAATCTAGTAGGATATCTTTTTAGATTTTATAGATCTTCTATTCGGCCGGTATCTCCTTCACCTGTGTCACAATGTGGATGTTTTGCAGCAAACAAGGTCACCAGCTTCCAGAATCAGGTATTTGCCCCTTCATTTAAAGCGCTTCTATCACATATTGAGTGTAGAAGTGTAGCCTGCGCATCCACACAGCGACTGTGCCTAGTAATTGAGAGCTATAGAGCAAATGCAGTAGAAATCTAATGGCAGATCGTGGTTTCACTTTCCCCCGGCTGATTATATACTGGATTTTGTTGAGCAGTGGCGCCCCGAGTGGGGTAAGCATATTTCCAAGAAAATTTCGTCTCGCCTTTTTGGCTTGGCATTGCTTTTGTCACTGTTTTGTTGTCGTATCCAGTAGCTGATGCCCTCGTAATCCACTCTAACCGCGTGCCTTTTCGTGGTACCGGTCGTAATAGTAGAGTTAATAATTTACTCGCTTTAAGAAGGTTCGACTGAGATAAATCGATTTCGTTTACGATCTCACGCTCAAGGTGCAAACAGTAAAATTATTAAGATGGTTGTGGGCGCTGTGAATACTCCCAAAGGTCACTCCTCTATTCATTGCAGTTGCAGCTGGAGCACTAAACACTCCATCAGAATTTCGACCTTTGTCGAAGCTCATTGGAAGTCGGTGAAATGAGCAACATACACAGTCCATAGGCTGGCAACTTTTTTTTCAGATGATATTAATTTCAGATAATATCAAATGAAATAATAATAATAATAGATGTAGAAACCTTCAAAAATGAAGATTACCGAGATAGGAGTGGAGTGATTTGTGCATTAAACCAAAAAATGGCTGTTTTTATCAGGACCAATATATGGATCTAAAACGTAACAGCTTAACCTATTTTTACAATTGTTCTTTCTCATCGTTTAGTGTGGGATGCATTAGAGAGAGCGACCTAAATTTGTCTGGGCGCTGAACTGAACGATCCAGGGGATATCGACTTGCGCTGGAAGAAGTAGCTCTATAGTGTGAACCTCGTGTACAAAGGGTCATGAGTCTGTTGATGTGTAGAAACGTAAATGATACAGAGGCAATATGAGTTTGGATATGAAGGTCCGGCAAAGTGCTGCCAACATGCCAACGTTTGAGAGTCACATGTAAAGATTGCGAGCTATAGTTCAGTACCGCTATGGTGAGTAGTGGTTCGCCCAGCAGTTCAGTGGCAACGTCTACCCGTACTTGGGTCAAAGTGCGATTCACGCAATCGATACGTTTCTTCCATGCTGTGAATGCGGCCTGATCTGATGTAAATCCACCTTTAGCTCAGTACTAAAAACATATATTTCGATACTTGCTTCACACGATAATAAAAGTCGCCGCCTTAATTTAGTAGACCTAGAAAATATTATGTATTACGCGGTCTTGCGTACGTTACTAAAGTGCAGTGCAAACCAGTCCGTAATCATTCTGGCAATCTTGCGAAGATGCCCAGCTTTCATAGAAGCCAATAGTTCCAGATTTGGTAAGTACAAACGTAAGTTTGTTCGTTAAGTTGCACATTACCTCATCTCTGCTTCGTCAACATCCGATAGATATAACAGCATCTTAATCGATTGAAGAGCGATCGCGCCGTCCCTGTATTTCTGCACGTGGAAGGCTGTACTGCGTAGCAGAATCTTTCAGTGGCCTCGAGTGTCGATAGTAAACAGAATGTTAATGTTGTGATTACGTCTGATAATTTCGCTTTAATGAAAATTTTTCAGACGTTAACAACTCTTCCACAGACGATGGCTGTAGAGAGTGACGCAGTTCAAGTGCCTCTTGATCCGAATATGCTTGTACAGAGAAACGGGTGCGTACGTTGTCGTTCTAGTAGTGAATTCGACAAGTGGTGGTACATCGTTATTCGATGCGTGAGACGTTCCTGGATATTGAAAATTTGGTGATGTCCGCCTAGGGACTACACTCAAGTGTATCATGCTATCATTATGTACGAGGTAATATTATGCAGTAGGTTTCGTAGCACCGCCCGTTTGTAAAAACATCTTATTGCTGATACCTTTAGCAAGTTGTTATCATAGCATAGCTAAACGTATCGTGTCTTTGTACGACTTTAACAAGATTCTACAAGAAGAAGCGTCGAAAAGTCCCCCATGTGGCTAGCGTGTAACCTATTGATGGCAATGCCAGTCTGAAATTCCTCATCACGTTTGTACTAGCTCCATGGTTTGTTCCTAAAATTGATTCCAGGTTTTTGTCGAAGGCGTTCCATTCCCAGACTTCGAAGAAAGATGATGACAGCTTTTGAACGTAGTTAGACATGTTTAAACCATTCCCGTTGTTAAAGATAGATCTTAACCTCGTACTTGCGCTCCTACAGCATTTTGTGTACAATGATAGACTCTCTTGAATTAACAGAACAGAATTTAGACTGAAAGAAGTTGATCCTTTCAAGCATCTATTGGCAGGCGGAAACGTCTAAACATGGTGGAGACACCGTTGAACTGCGTCCTGTTATCAATTCTCCATGTGTTTGTTATTGGTTAGACATGTTTAAGACTGGCGTGCTTTAAAAACTTAACGGCTAGTTGCCGCCGTTTGTTTATATTGATTGTTCATAGAATAAACTCGAAATAAATAAGAAGTACGCATGAGCGATGTAAAGGCATAAAAAGGCATATGCGCTTCAACCAGTAGCGGGCAGGTAGTAAAGATCGAGTAGTTTTGTTGGTTTTTCAGGAAAGCCTTCGCCTAACACTTCGATTTCAATCGACTCTTGCTTACATTTTCTTTTTGTGTATCCGCAGTAATTGGCTAAGCCGATAGGGCTCCTGGCGAGGTCGAGGCGCATGCAGACACAACAGTCATATCAATAATAAAAAGGCGACCAAAGTACGTTAACTTAATAGATAAAAATATTAACGACTATAGGCTGATCTATTATTCAACTGTTGTTTATGTTTGAAGCATGAAGACTCGTTTTCTGACTCAGGGTTTCAGCGTTAAGCCTTCGTCAGTTAACGACACACGTTTTATATAGTAGATATGGATAGTAGAATTTTCGGAGCAACTATTTCTCGCTCTGGCTGCTTCGCTGACCAGATTGTCATACCAAACCTCCCTGATCGTCGAGTTTGATCTCACTTTTGTGTGTGGCTAGCTTCGTCAACTGGAAAATGGAGAATTGATATTTTACGACCAAATTGTGTCTATTGCTGACTTAGAAGTTGATATGAACAGAGACGTGCGTATGTTCTATATTTAATATCCATTATTGTATTTTGGGCGGAACAAATGAGTGCTTCCTATATTCTATAATGCATATACCTAGAGGTATATAGTGGTTCCCTGATGGCTCGCCTGATTAAAAGGTGCTCATGACTATATCTGCTCTGTGTATGTCTGTGTACCGCTGTCATGGTAAATCGCATAAATGGCACCATTCAAGCTGACAGGCAAGTGTAATAAATATTCGGCTTGTTTTTTGTTGTTTCTTCTCACTTACAAGAGACAATACAACGGTCTAACGCAGCATCTTCTTTTTATGTTAGTACCTACCTACGATCTGTTCTAAGCTGCGCTCGAATCTGAGCAATGACGACAAAGCAATACGTCGCGAAGTTCATCTGCGTATCGATAAATCGCAAATTTTTCACCTCAGTCGACTGACCCGCTGCCTGTCTGTCGCTCTATCATACCTCACAGCATTTTTTTTATGTGCGCTGACTTGTTATTATAGCGCCAGATAGCGTTACAGTATTGTACCCATGCTGGTCGGTATTGTTTAGCTGACCCGCAGCTTATCGGAAGCAAATAGGAAAAATTTATCGCCGCTGCCCGACGAAGCCTGAATCCTTCTTACGCGACCTTACGGCGCCAGAACAACCAGCAATAATAACCTGGGTTATAATGAGAGATGTGGCTTCTGAGGCGAAGATATTCTCGATGGTACAAAAAGATCTGCACTATACATGTACTCGCTAGAAATTGATCCGTGGAAACAAATAATACTCTGATGGTAACCTGGCATCGAACGCCTATCCGTGTTCATGGCTTCCCCCGTTTCCCATTCTTTCAAGTCAGTCCCATCCAGGATTAGAAGTCATATGCCTCTGCAGCCAGTCGAGGCGTGTTGGCCTGAAGGTGCCAGGTACAGGCTCTTTAGCGTCTGTACATGTGCATGCGTTTGTATCCAGGGTGCCTCGATGTGACAGGCTTTACCAGTCATTACATACGTCGTCTGTTTTAAATAAAGCGTATCGCTTGAGTAGAATGCAGACGAAGAGACCGGTTTTCGGTATCGCGCCTTGTATTGCCGTAAAAGTCAACGCTGTAGACTTCATTCACGCGACGCATGATCATGTCGCTGGCCGTATGAGAACGATGGCGCTGTAAAAGTCATTGCCCGAACAATGCGTTGTGGGGAATATCCGTTTGATCGGACCGGCACGTCGATGTGTAAGTAACGCTATGATACAGGGCACTATTGGAGTTAATCGAAGAAGGTTTTTTGTTTTCGATATAATGAATGCGCCCATACCTGCAGCATATGATTTTCGAATCTGGTATCCAATAGCTGCACGCTAACATGTGTATATCCATAGATGTCTGTTAATGTAACTTTGTTTTCGGAAACACTTAGAATTTGCCTCCCGTAACGGATTCTAAGCGAGTTGCCCAGGTAATTCTGTGGCCATATATGCTACGCGCAACCCTGCACGTCTGTGTGTTACTTTGAATTAAAACAATAAACTACTTAAATTCATTCTTCCCCAGAAGCTATGGACTCTGCTAGTGCACCAACATTATCACAGTGATGAAACGTGTTCGCCACAGATCTTCTGCGCGTTGCAGGAGGGACCTGCTCAGGCGCTAATTACGGACGACGAAGATTAGCGTACGCGTCTGGCAAAAACGCATATAGAAGCACGGTATGGACCGAGTTGGTGACGAGATCAACTGCGGGAAACGTTTTGTGAGACAATTATGCAACAGTATAGTCTAAGTAAAGTAGGGCGATTAAATCAGCTGATTTGGAATGAAGATATTCCGAAGCGACGATCTATTGTTCGAGATAGTACGAATCATACAGATGAATTATTGTATCATATTAAGGGATTGTTGGCAAAATACGTACACATGTATATATATATATATATATAGACTAAAAATTTGTCTAAATTCCTGCTGAAACGTTGTCATATGCAGTTTGTATAGCGGCAGCTGGTATATGACAATGCATACTTTCTGGTTAGAACGAAGTGGCTTTTTAAATATCGTGTGCGGTTGTAAAATTTCACTATACATTTATCGTCTGCTGATATACTCTAATGTTGTCCTACGTTGACAATCCTGATTTTTTTGTAGGCTGTCTTGTCTCGTTCGCTTATTCTCGTGTCTCGACATCAGTGAGGCTGACATAATCGCGTCTATAAATGTGAAATATGTTGTCTAGCGTCTGGTATTGCTGTTAGGCGTTCTATGAGACAGACGGCTGGCCCTCGCGAATTGAATCCGCGTTTGAACCTAAACCACAACCTATTCTCCATTATCCGCGAAGCTATCACGGGAAATGACAGGCTTATCTCCTTTATAGATAGGCATGTACTCCACTTCTTTTTGATTTTATTACATATTTTTCTTGTGATGTTGTTCTGTGCATACCTTAGTATTACTTACCTTAGTAGTACTACAATTTGATCGCGTTTTTTTTGTCCAACAACAGTTGTGACAGCTGTTTGACGCGAGCCGCTTATATCTGTACTACACTAGTGTTACAATGATTCGACGAGATGAAGAAGGCTGCTTTGCCCTGTCGACTCTATGGATAGCGAAGGTCCAACTGTATTGTCCTGGCCGTTGGCATACATAAAAAATGGCTCAAGTGCTGCAATCCGAAATGCATCATATCTTTGTTGTCCTATTACTCCATCTGGCCTTCCTGTAGAACCAAGATTAAGCGACGATCGACTGTGAGACCTTGCATCTTGTTGTAGCGTAGTTGCAGCAAGTGACCCATCAGGAAACGATGATATGTACATTTTGTTCCTCAGCTTTTCGACCACTTTCCAAAATGATTCAGCAGCGATCAGAACTTTTCCTTTTCGAGTTTTGCGAACGAATCAGCTTCGCTGACGGAATAGCACGGTATGCACAATACGGCGTTAAATGGAATTTTACAATAACTCCCGACTTAAGATCCTGCTCGCCACAAAAAAAAGAACATCCGTTACCGAGATTCTAGGTAGACATGAAAGGATCGTCGCTTTGGTAAAAAGAATAAGATAAAGACTGACAGGTGAACATGATCGGGTAGCGATATCCGGGATGCAATTAGCACCAGATGTCTGTACTGTAATCGGCAATGAAACATTAACGGTCAACAATCAACACTTCGACCTGAACAAAAATCGACTACAAAACCAGTTACGCTAGCTTATGTATACATGCACGCTGGCAGGAATTAGCTGACTTCTAGATAGCAGTGCTCTAGTTCAGCCAGAAAATAGAGGGCAGCCGAGACGAAGAACTCACGTTAAGAACTTTAGAATTAAGTGGAAAATCCTTAATACCGGAATAATGCGCAAGTTGGAATCGTAGTAATCGGAAAAACGAGGTGCGTTTTCCCTAAGTATCTTGTGTTGGCAAATCTTTCCAAAATAATCTGTACCAGGCCTCGTTCCTCTACTCCTATATGTCATCATGCTGACGAATCCAGGCAGCACCCAAGTGACGACCTTTATCGAGCGACATGGCAGCGATAAATTTAATTTTTAAGTACGTTCCTTTCGTTCTAGTTGTGTGACCCAAGGGACTGGCCGCTGTGACTGCACGGGTCTTTCTATGCACTGCAGACGTTTTTGCCTTTGTACTGATCCAGTGACTTAGCTGGTCACATAACGATTGGACTGTGGAAAGCTCCGCCCTTTTAATATAAAAAGACCCATATTGTAAAAAGAAGCCATTAGTAATATATCTGCTAATTAGCTACCCATCATTATTATGTTGTATCATGGAAGCCACTGAGATCAGTACCTGTATGCCTGTAATAATTAGATTTGAATTTAATTGTTGGTGAAGAAGAAAACTTGCCTCCCTTTTCCATTTACGTACGTACGTACGTATAGCTCAACTAAACTGTTCTACCCATTTGAAGCCAATATTTATATGCTACAATACTGCCTGTCTTTCAGATCCGTTTTGTGGCCTACGCAGTACAAACGAGACATAATAATACCTAGGTGAAAATAGATCAGAGTAGCGATGTATAGCAGCCATCGTTTGGGGAAATGCCGCAACACTTGTATTTTTCCATGTTTTCGTTTGATTCATTCCATCTTGCTCATCAACTCGGCCTTACCCCCCACCCGTTCTATTTGTTCAACCCGCGCGTAGCTAGATTTATATGTGAAAAGCCGCAAATGATAATTTTATTAGCGAAAATAATCAAAGAAAACATTATTTGGCTTGAACGGTGCTTGAAAGGTCGCTCTATTGCCGGCGACAAGTGATGTGGGACCCCTTCATATGGTACTCTGCGCTCCAGTCATGCTGATAACATCACATGTAGCAAACAAATGGCAATGAACCGTGCCTTACCTAGCTCTGGTGGATTATTGCTACGGAAACGGCAATAGCGCTTAAGGATCTTGCGGGATCGAGAAGGCCAAAAAATGGCCATGTGCGAAGTTTTCGCTTTGTAGTGACTTTCCATAGGGAACTGCTTCCCATACCTCACTTTGCTAAACCGGCTTGGGTTAAGCTGGACGTAAAGTGCAGGGATAAACACGATAATCCTTCTGCGCTAACATTAAGAAATACAAGAAGAGTATTTGACAAATATATTTCAACTTTTTTCATCAATTCTTTTGGTTTTTTCAACAGCACAAAAGTATCTTCTCTTCATGCCGCTTCTTACGCTTTCTCTAGGCTTCGTGATTGCGTTTCAACAAAAAAAAAAAACAGATGAATATAACTGAGAAACCAATAGAGGTCCGCTGATCATACCACAGCTGGAAGAAGAAGCAATGACCAATGGACAACACGAATGTAAGTCGGCTGGCGTTGGGCCACGAAAACGATTTCACGTGTGAAGATATATCGCCAGCGAACTGTGTTAAGCGGCTACTTGTGCTGTTCAATAAACAGCATTTGCCAGTGTACTCCAGGTCGCTGCCGAGTTTGATTAGTTGATTAAATAGGTGAGAAAAGGCGAAACCTGTGGATGACGATAACAATCCAATTCATATGGCTATAAGGGACGATTGGTCTTCCTAACATAATATAAAAATAGGTTAGCCAAGTCTCCGAACTGCTTAGAAACGTGACGCGGTAAAGTAGGTCTCCTTGTAGTTGAACCCTAGCAACATTTGCTATTACAGTATTAGAAGACATGACCTGTTCTCGATACTTTACCCTCAACAGGATCGCTGCAAGCAGTTCGCTTCTTACTTGTATCTAAATCTGTGATTTTACCAGGTCCTTGTTGATTGACTGCTCGTGTGTCGGCGTAGATTGACAGGCCACTTAGCCAAGTTGTGTTGCGGTAAGGTCCAGAAGGGGTAGGCGGAACTCTCTGTCAGTTCTACTCAGACCTGGCAGAATTGAGCTGGTAGAAGAGCGTTGAACGGCGACGATGCATCGGCATTCGCAGCAGCGTCAGAGCGAATGCTCGCTACCTAAATGAGCTGGGTGATAGCATTCTGCTGCTATAAGCAGGAAGTCAGTTGACGTTTGTTTCCGTGCTTGTGGCGATTTTTTATTAATTCCACTCGTTCCACCGGCGTCCATTTCACTACTGTTAGTTTTCCTTTGATATTCCGGGCAGCAGCAGCAGCGGTGGCGGCGGCGACGGCGACGGCGGCGGCGTAGTTGACTGCTGCGCGTCCAATGCGATGTTCGCGATCTGTGTATCGCTCTCCGCGGCCCCGCACTGCATCGGCACGAGGCAGCTCAGAGTCAACATTGGCAACGCAACCCGGCTATTATAGTCGGGCCCACGCTATGACTGTGTTGAACGGCATAAGGCGTAAGTAATTCTCTTATTTTGCCCGATTGCTCTCTCCGTTTTTCTCATTCACGTCGGCTTCTTTTTCCATTTCTCTCTTTTCGTCTCAGTCTGTTCATTACTAGTGAACGTCACGCCCGAAAGTACCAAGAGTTTCAGGTCTATGGTGGATGGCTGGTTAGTGCAGCTTTACGTATAACCCGTTTAATGCCTTTTGAGTAGTCAGTCGGTGGGAAACAGCTAGAGCGGCGGCAACAGCACGATGTTTTGAAACGACGCGTCTATCTCGTCAAGTAGGAGAAAAACTCGATGTTTAAGAAAAAAAAAAGGGAATTCGGCAGCGTTGCAGGATAACCGCTGGAAGCGATGTCAAGACGTGACACGATTGTGCCAAAGGAGGGGGGGTGCTGCAGGCGAGTAGAATAATCGTGTGAACAATGTGACGATAATTGTAATGATGGTAAGGCACTGACGATGGAGGATAACGGCGGCGGCGGTAACGCGGAAAACTTAGGAAGGGGTAACAGTTTTCAATGGTAAGCCAACCAGTACGCGAAACAAATGAGATACAGTTAATGGTACTGCAAATGGCTGTCTTTTATTCTGCTTGTGGACCACGTTGCCAACGCCAATGGGGTCCAGCAGTGCCGGCTTCCAGTTTACCAATGGCCGAGCTCTAGTAGTCCTTGCCTGTCGCTGACAATGGTTCTGCGCTGTGTCGGTGGTTCAAAGCTCGTTGGCCAAATCAGAGGAACAAAATCGCTACGCCGTTAGGTGTCCAAGCGTTGTTTCGTTGCAGTCGGCTTGAGCAACGAATACTATTAATATTATTACTTGATCACAACGATTCCTGTGGTGACAAGTAAAACGATGGAAACCCTTGTGATTGTAGCGTCTTTTGCAGTAAGAAACCTTTGCAGTCATCACTGAAGTTTAAGCAGTGCGGAAGTATCGCGCTGCACCTGGGCTCTGGGGTGAAGAGCATCTCGGAGAAGGATGCCTGTCTGACTGAGCCTGGCGCTTCATTGTGTAGCATCTAATTTTAGGACAACTACACGGAAGGGGCCGGGCATGGCGTGAACGCCACCGTAACTGGCGATTCTTATTCTTGATCGGTTTGTTTTGGCTGCCACACTAATTTGGCAGGCTACGGTTGGAGTAAGTAAAGCTACGAATAGTAGCGACTAAACAGAGAAACATCAGGTAGAATCAGTACGGAAGTATCAGAACAAACACGGGTCTGTGGCAATTGTGACCGCCAGAATCTTTGACACGTGACTATTCACTGGCCTCCACATGGACACAAACATACGAAACGGACGACATACTCTGCTAGGTTCTGATTGTCGCTGGCGGAAGGCAATGCCATTCCGATACTTCGGATGTCCCAAAAAATAGCGAAGGAGACTGTAAGTTTTTGTCGCAACGAAAAATATGTACAAAAAGAAAATTGGGTGAAACAGCTTTCTCTATTTGAACTGCTCTTGATCGTAGCTACCATTGCTACAAAGATGGCCCGTCATTGTCACAGCAGATTAAAACTATAGTATATAGTAATATGGATTACCAATAGCGATGACAGGGGAACGAACGTACATTGATAGATGGAAATTTTAAGGAACCAACAAAATCTAAAAAAGAAAAGAACGCCATATTGCTCGAACGAATTAGTAACAGATCAATTAAAACAAGTTGTAAATAAAATAAAAAAAAAAACAAATATACGTGGACCCGAACAGCAATACGTGGATAAGATCATCTAATATTCTAATAAGATTCTTAGATAAAAAAAATGCTCCTGGAAATATTTTTTCTATAAAAAAAACTCATGTCCAGCCTATCAGCATGTTTTTTTTTTATCTACTAGAGTGGACTACACGATGCAGTCGTTTTGGGTCATATTTGTAGCCAAGTGCCGCTGTTCTCTAGCTCAAACCATGTTTATGATTGGAGGCCTATATCTGTTTGCTTGTTCATTATACTCCAAGCAAGCTCAGCGGTCAAAAATCATTCCGGCGATAGTTTACCAAAACACCATCGAATAACTAACTGGAACAAAGAACTTTATCAAAGAGGTCAAGTTAAAGATTAACATTTTGCCGTCTGCAAAATGCGGTCTCTATACAAAACATTATTTAAGAGGTCGTTTCCTCATCAGTTTCCAGCAGCGCGGACAACGTTCTACACTTCAACAACAAAAATCTCTTTGAAGTTATCTCTAGAACTAGTTGAAAATGGGGCTGGTAATACAGGGAAATGTCATATGATGAACCAGGCATCCTGTTTTTTATCATTCTTTTTTTATTTTTTTACCAATATTTACCAATTTAACAAAAGAAATCGATTGATGCGCTAAATAGACTATGTCTAGCGTAATCGCAATCAAAACTCGTTTTGATTTGAAGATTGCCAGCTTATGGGTAAGTCGAGTCATTGGCTAAAAAATATTTGCCTTTCACCAACTTCCCGCCTCGACTTTTGCCTTAACAAGAGCAATAAAAACAACAATAACCACCAACACCAACAACAAGCTAACCGTCGTACACTTGGCAATAAAATTTTGCCAATTACACATTTATGTCGTGGCGTGCTTCGTATGACAAGATGTAATTGTTTTATATTGTTGTTTGGAAATATATACCGGCAATATAAAGATCGCTGGATAAACCAACATTATTAACTCGAATGATGTTCCGAACAGCATCAAGGTGAATGCGCTTATAACTGACATTGGGCTCAGGTAAATTATTCATCATGAAAGGGTAACCGCTACGTTCTAAACGGCCCCGTCTTGGACCTCTCACGACGAACGTCACTGTCGAAACTTTTTTTATTGCCGCCTGTGCCACAAGCGGTCTTCCCACCTCGATTTCTCTAAAACAAAGTCATGCCTGTATTCGTTCGAATCCGTGTACTTCTCTGTAATGTGGCCACAGACTCAGATATATAT
>NW_019214293.1:278852-337460 GCF_002532875.2 Varroa jacobsoni
ATATACATATATATTGGTTGTGGAGCGAGCTCATAATGAGTTCCGTACGTAGTTCCACATGCGGCAAGAACTTCTGAGGTGCCGTAGTGGAAACCGTGGCTGGAAGAACAGTACAAACACTATTTTTTTTATTCGAATTATCTCTTTCTCAATCAGTTCCTGTATTTTCGGATCTCTTTCGTTCGTTCCTTGTAGCGGATCACCTGTAATGGATTAGTTTAGCTAGAATTCGTCGTATAGCATACAGCCCGTACCCGCGGGTACGTACGTCACGGTCTGATTATGGTTATATTATTAATTCTTGCTCAATTCTCGATGCTTTGTTACTGCTGCGCCTGCTAGGATCCATTGTTGCTATTGTTATTCGCACTTTTACGACATGATTATCGTATCAGCGAGTGACACGGATGGACGACAAGCGGCTCTATTTTTACCCTCGCCATGTGTTGCATGGCGCTGTATGTGGCGTGATGCGTGCTGTGATGATAACGCGTGATAAAGTGCGTATCGTGCGTCGACGTCGTTGCCTGTTTGACGTTTACGCACCATTAGAAGCCATCCGACTACCAGACAGTGGCACTCTCTGCCGCTGCGGCCCTTAACACTGAGACAATTGGTGGTGATACACAGAGCCATCAGCGGTTCGGTCGGGAAGTGACGAAAAAAAAGGGAACAGGGGGGACACCTTGATCGTCTTCATGCCGTCAGACCGGGTTGTTGCATGTCAATGAACAACGGGGTCATATTGCTTTTGTCTTGTTCGTTCTATTTGTTAATACTTTATAGGACAAGACGAGCAAAAACACTCTTCGATGCATTAATAATAACGTTCAATAGATAAAACTCACGATACGCGGCTCTTATCCTTTCGCGATGAAAAATAACAGGCGAAGAAGTGACAGGAAAGGGTGAAATAAAAACATTCATTTAAAAAAATGTATTAATCGGCAAAATGTACGATGTGCAGCATGTGCTAAGGTGAGTAGGTCCACCAGGTTACAGCTAGGCCAACGTAACCGCTCTGCGTAGGTTACAAAAAGCAAAGAAAAAATACAAACAGGAACAAGTGTTTGGAAAAGTTTCTTCACTCGGCTGGACCCTTTATTCGCACAACGAAGTGTATTGACTCCCACTTTCGAACTTGAAATAACTCACGTACACCGAACTTTGATAGGCAAATCCGTTAGAAGTATATCGCGTTACGGAAGGAAAACCTAAGCAGACAGAGACCTTTAGTTAACGGTAGAACATATCTGCTTGAAGATCATTTGCGAAAAACCTGTGGTCGGCCCTTGTCGCAACTGTCAGTTACCAAATTCTACGAACAAGTACCATCATATGATATAATTAGTATCTTCACAGAACGAGTTATTAGTCGATCTAATTTACGTATTAGCATAGCAATTATTAACGTAATTGTTCAAGCACACGATTTATTATATCGTTTTTTACGATACGTAGATAAACACTTTCGGTGCGCATCGTCCTACCCAATCTTAACCTAGTCTCTCAGGCAGCAAAGCATATTACAACAACTATTACCAACCATGATCCGTATGTATGTGTAACGTACTCTAGGGCGAGCAAAGGAAACATTTACTTCTTACACTGGCTACAACATCAGTTGTACGCCGTTGTCCCGATCTTCACTGCTAGTGGCAGCAGTATCATTCGTGATACTCTTCTCAACAAATACCTCCATTGCAATCGTGCACAATGACCATTAACCAAATTGATATCTCGGATTTGCATCCGAAACCGCTGCTATGCTACCGTCATTTTTCATCAGCCGACATCGTGGCTGTCCTATCTTCGCTGGGCGTTCCCATGACCAATGACGTAGCATTGATAACCGAGCCTTCTGCTAATGCTGTTACTCGAATGCTTTTGACAGCGCTAATAAACCAGTGATGGATCTGGACACTGAACATTGTTTGTCGTCAGCGATAAATCTACAGTTCCGTCGGCGACGATAATAAGTGTCAGCGTCGCGAAATGTCGGCACGGTGACATGTTGCACGGTATGCTACAAATGCACGTTTTTATAGGTTAATCCTCTTTCGCCTATTCCTTGGCCTGTTCTCTGTCCTTTATGACCTGCTTACTTTTGTCTGCTGAAACTAGAGTGGCGGTGCGAGTCGCGCTCCTTAAAAAAAAAGGAAACTAACATTACCAGTGCTGGCGGAATCATTTTAGCATCGGCATTGGCAATTTTGCAAAGCATACCTTGAAGGGGAGAAAAGGCAGATCGGGATAGAAGGGCTAGAAATACTCGCTAGCAGTAGAGCGACGACGGCTGAAACGGTACAACGATCTAGTACGATGGGTTGACTGATCAGGGATCAGCTACCTGTTAGCAATCCGTTGATGGATATTGTCGCAAACGGTCCCAGCTCGCGCTTTGAGGCGATGATTATCATCGGATAGTTATCGTAGTTTAACTGCACCATATAGTTTAGCGGTTTTCGATTTGTCGTTGCATCTATGACGCATTAAACTATCGCTTGTTGAATTCAACGACTTGCTCATGTAGAGTTATCTAACTCTACTTTTTTTTTTTTTTTTTTTTCACTTCATTCTCGCTGATAGTGATTTTAATTGCTGGGATAGACACACTGATAATTGGTTAATTGTCGGAGAAAATTAACAAAATATCATCTTCAACATGTTTGCAATTCAACTACGAAAGTATCATATGGAAGTTAATTAATAGCAAGCTCATCTGTTGATGTTTTCTCTTCGAGTGATTTTTCATGTCGCTATTAGTGGGTTACGTTATGCAATTGAACGTACAGAGTGCGTGCCCATCCGCCACCAGCCAGCTAACGATCTAGTTGTTGATAACAATGTCTATGACACAGCTGCTACTATAGCCATTGCAACTGTCATCAAAACGCATACATTTCCCTGGCCCCCTTTTCTACGCACTGCTGCGCTGACAATTAGACGGGGTGAACAAACGTGCATATTCGACCCACTGCACTGCGCTATCTTCCCTCAGCCGCGCCTTTATGCATTATGAAGATCACTGGCTCATTTTTTATGACTTCCCGCAGACATAGGCCAACAGTTACGCTGTGGTCCTAGTAATTTTACTAGCTAGGCTAGCGTTCGTTAATTCGTGGCTTGCGTGACACTGTTTGCATTTATGTATACTGTCCCTATCTGTTGCCCCTGAATGCTTTCAGGGAAATTTATCGCTGCGAATATGGGTATGCGTAACAAATGTGCTTGTATTTATGTAGCGAGTAAAGCTGTACAAAAGACGCCGCTGAAAATACGCTAAATCGATAGGCGGTACCATCGGATTATGTAATACGACAGCGTATACGGACAATGACAGATTTCAGTGAATAGGAAGCAAGAACATAATGGCGAAATTGAAAATTGATCATTGAGTCCCTCGTTGGCGTCACTGCTCCTGTCGTTTTTATTGCTTCTGATAGCTATTTCTCTATATGATTGGCTTCGCTTCCCATTACATCCCTCGTTCTTCCTTAACGTGCCACAGATAACGGAAAAGTCCACGGATAGTATGTGGGCGATATACAGTTGCTTTGCTGTGCAACGAACACCCATTTTTATTACTGTTCGTTGGGTTTCTACGAAGTGTTGAACGAACGTCTTTAATGTTTAGACGAGTGCAGCTGTCGACGAGATTTGCCGTTACTGCAACCCCGGCGCCGGCTAATGCCGACTACTGTCGCCGCTACCGCCACAGCAATCAAACGCACGCAAGCATTGCTTCGAAACTAGGTGTTTGCTTATTTTACTCAACGGACTAATCAAGCGAGAAAAATCAATAGGAAAAAGACAAAGTTTCTCGAACAGCAAAGGGCCGTGGCTATTTCTCGAAATGCGTATTACACAAAGATCACAATATTCTAAAGACATCTTATATATAGGTGTGTGTACATATAGGTATAGATAGGCAGCAATCAATAATAGTGAAAAAAACAAAATGGTGTGAAAATATTCCGGAATATAGCTGAAGAGCTTATTGTCCATCTAGTTATATGTCTGCTGCAGTGCTTTTTCTCAACATTGTTGCGTTCGGTATTTAGTTTTTTTTTTTTCGCTTAAGCTCCGTACGAGCTTGATACTGATGAATCGGGTTGAGTCTTGAGGGCTAACCGAATACTCCTAAATAAGTGCTAACTGTGACGTTAGCCGATGTAATGTGGCTGCTGAAATTGGAGTACAATATAAGATCGATTATTATTATTATTAATATTAGTATTAGAGGCCAAGCTATTTATTTGTAGCTAATAATAAAAACGTAGTTTTTTCATTCAGTTAGCTTGACCCAGTGCGACCTAGCTTATGTCACTGGATTGTACTATAGAGGTCTGGATGCATACATGAACCTCGATTCTTGGTTTGGCGCGCCTCAATGAAATCTTTCTTTTCGACGTTTTTGCACCAAGTCTAAATGGCTCTGTTTTCAGTAATACTCGCTATTACCAGCTCTGTCCTGCAGTTGTCGCTCGGAGGCGGCCGCAGGCTATCCGCCATATTCAATCAAACCCGTCTTGCATTATATAACAATGATTACAACTAATCGATGACTATGAACAGCCATTGTATGCTCATAGAATTATTTTGCGCACGTAAACGGATTAAGAAATATAAGGAAAAGAGAGACGAAACGTGATAGCCTTAAAATAAATAGCAAAGACCCAAGTAGCGCAGATGTCTACCAGGCAGACAGACAAAGCGGCACCCTCCTCGTACCCACAGCTTGAGACTGTGGTGGCGAGATTGCAAGCGGAGGCAGTCTCCGATATACTACGATAGCTGGCACAGGTACGAAAGCGGCCACACGATAGGATCGAACACTTACTGTTGAGCACTTAAATGTAAGAAAACTTAACACCGAGACCTCGTGATCTTTTCAAGACCTACTTGAAGTGTCACCGCTGCCGGTGCTGTTCTGCGGCGCGTGCACCGCTGCCTCCGGTCTTTTGTGTGTATGTGTGTGTGTGTGTGTGCATACGCGCGCCTCGATGTTTGGTATGGCGACACCGTAACCGATAAAATGGGACAGCATACTTTACCGTGGCCACTGCAGTCTCAGCCGACCTCTTCTTTCATCTTTATTTAGCCCATATGGCAGTGGTGATGAGAATCATCATCAACAATAGCAACCACAATATCGTCGCTGTTCTAGGCGTTACAGGCGCGCCAATGGCATTTGTACAAAACGACCTGCGACGTCCAATCGGCTGTGCTCGTACAAAGGCTTGGGGCACATCGAACAACCGGGTTTCTCAGGTCATCGCCGCCGCCTCCTCCACCCAATTCCGCTGTCACCATCACCATTACCTCCGTTCTAACAGTCAAATGGCTTCGCTGAGCTTGGCAGAACACGTAACGATAGTGCGCGGTGCCGTAAGTGAGCCATAGATGACGCTGGTAGCAGTGGCTGAACTTGAACGGGAGAACTTGTCTTGCGCGGGTTTCTTCACGAGCTCGTGCTGTCCCGCTTTCTGCAGGAAGCAGAACCTGCTTCTTTAGGTAATAGCGATTACTAGTCGGTCTCACTATTTTCGTCTATCGGTGCTAGTATATCCTACGATTGGTAAGACTATCTCTTATGCCTTGGCAATATGTAGGATAGTCAGGGAGACCTTTTGTGATGTGGTACCGCCCGGGTCGGGTCGGGTCCTGCCCAAATAGACCAAATGTGCGACGATCTCTTTAAGCGGTGGTGGCAACGTCTGGTCGAGGCGAAAGCATGCTAATTTCATATCTACCGTAGTACAGTAGTAATAGCAACGGGCAAAGCGAGAAGTGCTCGTCCCCAATGAGGTGCGGGAGTTAGTGTGGATGTTTGTCTGTTGTGTGTTACGCGTTCTGGGTTGTCCGCCGGCCACTGCCGCTGGCCCCGGAGCAACCGGCTTATGTGCGATTAGCGGTTCAGTACGAGTTGTCAATGTAGGCCGCGCAGATTCGTTCTGCCTGTTTATATGGCCGTTTCAATAGGGTGGCGTAAACGCTCTGGTAACTCGATATGCACAAATCAGTGCACAATCTGTGTCCTGTTGTTACAGGGTGAAGACAGCCGATTCCAAGTGGCGAATAAGCAGAAATCGTCTAGACGCCTAAAAACGCTGTGTATGTAAAATAGTGGCTATTAGGGGATCCGGCTTTCATCATTCCACGTTGGGCAGCTGATGCTGACGGCTATATAGCGGTCTCTGCCGACACCGCATCAAGAAGCCATCAAAAAGCGCAAACTAACAAATGGGCAAAGATGATCGCGTAACTGAATGGGAGGACAAGATCTAATACAGGATCGTTACACTGAACGACCACTGATTTCTAGTGTTTCATTTTTCCATTAAGTTTTCGCCGATTTCATTTGCCAGCGTTGTATTCTAAACTAGAAAGAAATCTCAAAGAAAATCTGTTTTTGAGTTTTTAGGCCTCGAAGCCGGGTAGGGCCAGCTACCCGGACAAACCAATGAACATTATGGCGTCCTGTCATTTTTTGAACAGAAGTAATGATATTGGTAAGGGGAGTATTGCAGTTTACATAAAATCATAAGTTTAAAGGTAGGGTATATAGGCACTAAGAAATCAGAGGCCTTTTAAGCAATATAGATACATGGATCACGTCCCGTCGGTTTCACTCAGCATTGACACAACAAAAATGTAATCACTGTAGTTCCTGTAATGTAACGACCGTCTCGTTTCCATATTCGTATTTGCGGTAGTGTTTTTGTCACAGTTCAGTCTCAACTGCAAAACTTCCAAATGAGTAACTGTACAAACGAACCATGAGTGCTTTTATTTGGAAAGAGTTGCATGATTTCATGCATATCATTATACAGTTGATTTTATCTGTATGGCCAATTAATAATTTGCGCTATTTTTATTTTAAGTGTTAATATTGTTATTAGGAAGTAGACACTTGACCCTATGACTGTGTCTCAATACCGGCATGTACGTGTCTCCTGTAAGCGTGACATCGGCGAATTAGACATGCTGATCTACGCCGTTTTTATTATTGGGCGATGCGTTATACAGTCGTAGTTAATTATGGTTACTACGTCCTGGACGCTAGATGTAGATGGCCACATCAGTCATAAAACTTGGCAGACGAGATTCAACTTACAGATCATACGTTCGTTTTTATACAGTCACAAATCTGACAACTGTAAGAGTACTAACAGCATCTAGACTATAAACTGAAACTAAGGATCAGGGAACTTAAGGGACACGACAATCAAACAACAGATTTACTTTCATTGATAGCCCAATGGTATATGAATCTATTTGGATAAGTTCTATTGGCCTGCCAAGTTCCCTTTAGCTGTTACGGACCTGCCAGTCGAATCGAGCCAGAGGGCCCGCCAGTAGTCGTAGTCGACAGATACTGTATATAATATTCTTAATCATTCCGAGAGGGATGCTGTAACGCAAATCGTGGGAGTTTTGTTAGTACCCCACAGAGTGTAGTGTATTCACAGGGAGCAAATTCGCTGCAGCTAGAAGGGCCAAACCCAGCATATAACTTGAAACAAGCTCCTAAGGTTAAATTGCTATGTTTCAACACTTTCTCTAAAAACAAGCTCCTAAGGTTAAATCGCTATATTTCAATACTTTTTCTCTAATTGGAGTATGGTAATGAAATTGCTAGTACTTTGGCTGATACGTTTATTTCTGCGTTATCTGGTTCATTGAAGATATTCGATTAAAGTATTGCACATTGTAATATTTGTTATTCCAGGGTGAAGTTTGGCTGTGCATTAGAAGATACGTGTCGAGCACATGGGGATATCCCGGGTCCCCTCCTTGTATTAGTGCTTTGCATCAATAAACTCGGGCCTCACAAGAGGGACGTCTTCCGTGCACCAGGACATCAAGGTAAGAAAAGCTTTTTATCGTGAAAACGTGACTAATAATAATAATAACACTGGTATTGGACATCTGTTTTTTTCTTTCATAAGATGTTCTTGAGAGTTTCTCAGTTGTTTTATCCTACTAAATAAAACGAATCTATTCTATCTTCTAGTACCATTCCGATATTCTAAAAGCCAGGACGTTTCTCGCTTCGATGGCAACTTGGAAGTATACTGAGGCATCTGCGCCAAAAACACACACACACATATAATAAAGGCCCATAGTTCAATCTTGCATGTTAATTTACACGGCACGAAGACGAACCGTCACTATTATTGTTGTAGATGATAAGCATCTGGCCATTTATCGGTCCAAATAGACTACTCCATGCACTCGCCTAAAAGTAAATCCTGCTCACAGAGAGTGGAACTTCTAGGTTTTCGATAGTACTGCGTCAAAAGCTAGGTCGTCAGCTAGCTCTTATAATCACAGTAACCGCTGAAGCAGTTTAGTTACTGTCTTGCATCTATTCATAACGTGCCACACGTAATTGGCTATCTTCGACGTCTTTACAACTAGTAAAGGAATAGCTGCTTATAGTTTTTCATTCCAATTAGTATTTGTGTATCTTTTAGCTTTAGTTGTTCATACAGTCATTCGTTGCGGTTAACATATTTCGGATTACCATGAATCAATCAAAATTGAAACACTTCGTTTACAGATTCAATTTGCTACGACGCCAGTGAAAAGACAATCTCAAACCTTCCAGTTTCATATTAGGTTCTTACGTTGTCTGTTGTTTCTACGTGGGACGAAAAATGACAATCATCATTCGTTGATGACCTGTCGATACGAGCGCCACTATCGGCAACGCTCTCATCTCCGCAAGTTTAATCGTAAGAGGACTCTAGTATAATTATTAGTTGTTAGACATTATTTCAGTGTCCACACCGGCCGTCTTATAGTGTAGCCATTGATCGTTTGGCAAACATATTGATAGGCGGGGGAGGGAATGAGCCGACAGACATATTCATTCCTGTAGATTCGAGCCACCGCCATGCCAGTTGTTGACACTGGCTAGTAAAAATATCAACTATGATTAATCGACACGCAACCAGCAAGACAAATCAACTTCGTATGAGATCAGAGATGGCTCGCAGAAGTGACTATAACGGATAGAAAAGCGGACAGTTGCCATTGACTGTAAAACTGCTAACCGATCATGAGCCCGTCGCTCTGTCCGCCAGATTTGGGCGCATGATGTGTTACAGCTTCACTTTCGCCGGCTTACTTTCCCAAACATGATATTAACTGATACCACACGCAGGCGATTGGCGCAGCGTCACTCACCCTTCGGCAAACAATCCACCACCAATCAATTACTTTTATCATTTTGCTTACAGATAATGTTGATTCGTAGTACTTGGACTCTGTCTTTGTCCAACAGTTGTGGTGTGGAAACACCATAATATTATTCTCATTATTATTAGTCGTAGTATTATTTTCGGAACACAAATCGCAACAATTAAATGGTCCACAATGAACTGCTGTTTGTGGTATATACAAGACCTCAAATTCTTGAGAGGTAAGCGAATGATAACCGCGTACATTCTTTCGCCTTCCATCCACTTACTCGACCTCGTAATCCCCTAAACGTTGCTTGTATGCTGACCTGCATAACAATGTATTGGAGCAATGTTGGTCGCCACTTGTTAATTCCAATCGCTGGTTGGCAAGTGACGGTTGTCGACGGCCCTTAGCGGTTGGCGACTGATCGCCGTCGAGTCCGACCAGGCAGGCATTTGTTGTCCGTTATTCTTATACGCGGAGCCTAATCGTTGTTGTTTCATTGCTCCTTATTTCTATCGATGGAGACAACAATCGAATCGAACTACTCGAAAGACAATTTCTGCTCGTGCTAACATGGGGACACTTCAGCTGTCACTGTTTCAGCTGTGACTGGCTATCTGCCATTGCCGGTGGGTCGCAAGCAGCGCTCTGATTCTGTTAATAAAACCTTTTCGCCTGTCTGTGTAGGTGCATAGCTCAGGGTTAAGTTGTTGTGAGCCGGCAACTTGGTTGAGCTGCCGGCTCTCGTCCAGCTAGTCGACTGCGTATCATCTTCACGCGAAACGACACTCGTCTCAACGCGTGGAATAGAGGGAAAAAGAAAGAGGCCGAGACAGGCCTTAGATATTTTTGCCTTCGCTGTCTATGCCATCCATACAGTCATCCTTTAATTCAACGCACGGGCCGTGCTTTGGCACAGTAATTGCGGTACTATTCGACGTCTCACTCGTTGCTAATGATGTATTTTTGGTTCGAGAGAAACTCGTAAAGCATAGACAGGCAGTGACTGATCAAAATAGAGACAATGCGGAACAGAAAACACAACTGAGCACTGAAGAAAAACTAGATGCGATAGATGATGTGGTCCGTTTCAGTTGTACCAATAAGGTAGTTATAAATAAGCAAGCTCTATTGAGTCTACGGCCAGGTGCTGAGTCGATTTGTTGTGATACATTATCGATATGTAGTAGCAATGATCTGTCTATCCCTTCATAAATGTGTGCAAAATGGCCGCATCAGACTCGCGGTAATCGTCGGCGTTGTAAGCTCCGTTGGAAGCTGAGCCGCTGATACCTGTTTGTCGGGGATTTTGTTTGTACTATCCACGTGCGTCAATGGCATTTAACATGACAACCTGTCGTGTCGAGGTTTTTCGTTAATACAATATATCAAAAGGAAACAAAAACACCAAATCGGTTTTATCAGCTGGTCAGGACAAGTTGCCGTCCAGCATCTGACGAAAAGGATTAGACGCGCACACGAAAAACCGACGGGGGCTAAAGGCGGGCGGCCACACAGGTGCAACACAAACGATATGCAGCCTACCAGGTGCCTATTTAATCGTAGACATGACTATTATTTAATCTTCAAGCTTTGTTTTTATTGTTATGATGGAGCACCATTACCACACTCTAGTTAGTTTATGTTGCACGCTGATCATAGCGCGTCGTGCGGCACTTGAACTATTCTTTTTACCTACAATACTTTTCGCATTATTTAAAGATATTTTTCATTGCGCTTCGTATAGCGATAGCGAAATTACTACAATGAGTAAATAAAAGATATACAATTCTTGCTAGCTCGACTTCAGTACCGCAAAAACCGAGAGAACCACCTTGCAGTCGGACGTTCATATGTTTCGTACGGTATTCAAGATGCATTCACATGGCTCCCCGCTATGTTGCTATTGATTTCAAATACATTCATATGTGTTCAGCCCTGAACGGGTCTTTCCTGAAGTTAAGCATAGGGTATGTCAAACGCGGTTTGTGCTTTCGCAAAAAATCTGTTCATATTCCTACAGCTGTTGTCGATGTGAAGATGTTTGGGAGTGGGCGAGCTCTGGCTGAAGGCTGGAGTCGGCAATGTATCTTTTTTCATTTGTGTATTGTTTGATAGACACGCGAAAATTGCCTCTTGTAAAAGCTCCGCTTGAGAATTGCGCGGCAGAATTCGACTAGTTGATTGGCTCTGAAAACGTTTTAAACTGGCAAGGTTCAGGAGTGTGTGACCAGGCGGATTCGTTCGGACCGCATAAATCTGCGGTTTCCGGAGAAGCGCCTAAAAATCCCGCTGTATTAGATCAAGAGATCAACATTTTCACTAGTGAATAATATGATATCCAATCTAGACACTTCAGCTCGAACGATTCTTCTTTCGCTGTAAAGCTCGTATCTGTTGAAGGTGATACTTTTCCCTACCACTATACTAAATCCTAACACATAAAACCAATTACTTTTTGTCGAACATCTCAATGCCATCACTACTGTATTGAAGTCAGTCCTTAAATAAAGACTTAGGGGTCGGTTAGCAGCATCTGCAATCTTTACCCGATTTCGGATCGATGGACAAAGCCAGAGACAGCTTCCTCTCTTTTACAGCTACACCGTACACACTGCAAGTAGCATAGGAGAAATGTCTATTGTATCTCGTTCAATTAATATCTGAGAAAATAGCATGGCTTCTTACTCCGACGGGCTGTTGTTACCTTTTTACAGTATATGTTTAGTCCTGCGCAAGCCATAGATCCGATCAAAGTTGATGAACAAGATTATGGCTGTGCCTTCTCCCTGGTGATACTTTTCTTTTTGTTTTTGTGTGTTTGTCTGTTTTATGCGGACGCTGTCCAACTCATGACGAGTGCCACACAGCAGAGACTGGTTGGCGTCATCCCCAACCCCTGGTTTCTCCAGAGAAACCGCACGGATTAAAGCGTTTGCCCGCTATTAGCTGTCTTGGATAACGAAGCAATATGGCTCGCCATTGCAATCTGACACAGCGCAACGTCTAAACCGTACAGAATGACATATCAGTAGTTAGCCCAGTTTTAATAGCAACTATCTACTGGCATCGGGAAGACACTTGTGATGTTCACCTATTACGGTGAGGTTGATTCGTTTATGTTGTTACTGTTCGTGTCGTATTGTATAGGCCTTACCTGTCACGCTAGTTGTTGGTTATTCAGTGCGTCATATTCGGCAACGATTCGGCTATCGATTTTGCTCGTTTTCCACATATTCATTACGTTTAATGATATTGACCCTCGGTATGTGTTATCTAGCTGATCCGCTACGTAGTTGACTACAGGCACAGTTGTGGACCAAGAATCACTACTCAGTGCTTATAATTACCACAGATATAATGTAGCCTAGAACAAAATTCAGAATCGATTTAGTGCGTGTCGATCGGTACCGTGGAGGTAGTGCGCAGACAATTCGGCATACTGGCCGATCTACTAGCGAAGTCCACAGTTGAATGGCCTTAACGGCGATCGTCGTAATAGCGGACGTTGTCGTCCCCAGGACGGCCTATACTAAAAAGCTATATCTACCGCTATTGTCCCCGCATGAATCTTCTGCTTTGTTCATCGTATGTCCTAGCAGACCGGCATGCCTTACGTGCGCTCACACACAAACATTTACGGGCAGGCATTTACGGGCAGTACAGCATCAATATCGATGAACCCGCGACGTACAACCTGTTTAAATCGCGGTTAGTCATCTAACTGGAACGAATCCAGAAAGCTAACAAATTTGCCAGACCGTCAAAAAATAGTCGCTCACTCGTTCGTTACGAATTTGAAATCGTTCTTTTCTTGCAAAGCTTATTTTGCAGTCGCATCATTCCGGCCATTCACCCTTGAATTGCTCGCCGTTACTGCGTTTGTTCAAATCCTCGCCGTATCTGGGATTTATCTTGACCAGCCCAATGTAGCCTGGCTACTGCATAAACAGCCAGACTGGTTGATAAGCACTAGTATACCACGTTGCCGCTAGTCAGGTTGTCAACTACCAGCGAGTAGCTAGCTGACAGCTCTGATTCACTGTCGACAAAACTTTTTGAAGGCGGGCGTCGGCCAACACAACTACGATGAGTCTCATGTCTGTTATTTTCAAGACCGATCCGGGTATAAACAGAGATAAGAGCGTAGAAAAGAGCGCTGCAGCCAGTCTAACAACCTAACGTAACAACGGGGCAGCGTCTTCGTACTACCGCGGCCGTAATCAACAGCGATACCATAGTGGCAGCTGCCGTTACTATTATTACGATGAAAAACAGCAATACGCAAGCATACGATTGGCTGCCCATATACAAATCTATTAGACCATTACAGGCATGTTGTAAAGTTGACGTCGTTGAAAACGTTTTAGGTCTGTGACGATTTTTTATTAGAGGCAGCAACAATGCCAGGACTCTGTTGCATTGTTGTCCTAGGATACGTTGCCACGATGGTGTGACACGCAAAGGCCAATAGCGATACGGTGACGGTACGTTTGCCATTGCAATGACTTCAGCACGTTCGCATAGTAAAACGATAATAAGAAGCGTCAAAATGAGAACTGTTGGTTTCAAGTATCTATCTACTACAATGGAAAGTTATTGACACAAGCCGTGTGAAGAACACACAAATACGATAGTAGTACAACAGCTTACTCTGTTGTTGTTTGCTTTCAACTTGATTAAAAAAGATCGGCACTTATTGTCTCTCGATTATTATGGTTATTGTATATTTTTATATATGATAAAAACATATTTGCTAGTCGCCACTGTGGACAACGCTAAAATATTTGAACATGTTTTCACAGGGAGATATCGGTAAGCTTCTTCCATATTCTTCTATATTGTGAATAGTCAGTTCTACAGTTAACAATTTGTCATGCTAAGTCGAAAATAATCATGTTACGCCATTCATGCACTCGATCTATCGGAGTCCAACTGATTTGAGTATCGCTAACAGTTTTACATAGTTTAGTATATGCGATGGGACAAAACGCATCATCGTATAGCCACAGTTAATAATGAAAAAAGTCATTCTAAAGGTGAAAAAATAAAGGTAAGAATAGTTTACTTTTTCTTCCTGTCTATACCAAGTCAAGATAAAACGAACTGTTATTTCAGAAATAAAGTACAGTTTCAAAAGAATCTTTAGGAAATTCATTAGAACACGATGAAGCGTTGACCGTGGCTGAAAGCAAAAAAAAAGACAGCAGAAAACCTTTCTTTTGAAAAAACTTAACTCGCTCTTCTTAAAGCTCGCCACTTCGACTCTGCTGCCAGAGGATAACTTGGTTTTATCACTTTCTTCACCACTCCTTTACCGGCTGTCCGGCGAGTCAGTCGTCTTTATATATATATATATATATATATGGGAAGAAAAATATATGATTGTTTTTACATTTTCGACTGTGCCTTTGTCTTTCGCTTACGGTTTTGCGCTTTTCCATTTATTTCAGTGATCCACTTCATGCAATAGCCGCCGAGATAGTGAGGCACAATAGCTCTATCTAACTATAGCTCTATCTAAGTGGATATTATTACAGACCTGCAAAAAACTACGCACAACAGAGAAATGATGACGATGATGCGCCATAACCGAACGAAACAACTATTTACTCGTAGTATGTTGGGGTTTGAGCATTTTTTGTTGACATCTATATTCACTTAATGCAGGTTACGCAACAACAGCATAAAGAGTATAGTTTTAGTCGTGCAACAGATGTATTACCATTGTTCTATCTACTAGTAGCACCAGTTAAACCGCACGGGCCATTGTACTAGAACGGTGAAGGAGGCAAGCAGAAATCATACAGTAGCAACTAGAAACAACAGAGGCTTTCAGGGTTTTGTTTTAGGTTTGTTGTAGGCTGTATAGATAAATGGCCAGTTGGACTGTAGCTGGACGGTCTGGAAGGCGCCGGCTGACAGCTCATAGTTGCACTTCCTTATATCGATATGATGGTACTAATATCTAAATTTGCTTATTTATATGACGAGACAATAAAACAACGTGGCACAAGTGCCCGCTTCCTCTCTAAATTAACGTTTTTGTGTCTTACTATTATCGCTGCTACTATTTGCTTAGCATCCTTAGGTAAAGATTTCTTCATAGTAATCGGTAAAGCTTGAAACATTTGCAGTCTCAGTTCCTTCTTCAATATAATTTTTACAGCAAGCAACGTGTGCTACGGTCGTCTGAATCAACCCTATCTGCCTATATCAGTTTGGACCGCTACTGTGTAACCTACTTTTTGATGGAGTTGAGCTATTATTAGAGTGATTTCCACCGTCAACTCCAGTACCATCTGTAATCTGTCAACATGGCAGATGCAGGCTTTTTTCAGAGTCATTCTTGTTTCCTATTACGACCGGTATTATAGTGTGTCAAAAGGTCCGTGGCCGTGAGTGTCCTAGACAGACCACTCTTGGCTGCCATCGGGTGAGTTCTGGGCAATAACGAACCCAGCAGTAGCCTCAGTGATTTTAGCAAGCAACGGCGTAAACAATAGCCGCGGAGAGGCAATGTTAGTACAATCGGATCATTGAAAAGCGCTCAGTGGACTTTTTTTGCTTCCCGCGTAGTCAGTGGCCCACTGAGGAACTATTATTGCTGCTTCCGCCGTCGCATTGTGACGGACGGAAGCTTCAGCAGTCGGGTCGTCGTAGTCGGAGCGCTACGATAAACGCAGTGACAACCACCTTTACTGTCGCTCCATCTGCGTTTGCTTTTGCTGACGTGAGCGTAGCAGTTTTATGCTACGTAGCCATTAAGCGTTACCTCGTAGCCGCTGACAGACATGTAGGTTTGGCGGTTTGTTCAATGGCTGTTTTCTCTGCCAGTTTTTTTCAAGAAGGAAGATACTGCTCGCGAACTGAGCTGAATGACTTGAATGAGTACGACTATTTGTGGGTCTGTTAGTTTGTCCAAATCTGTCGGTGTATGGGTTATTTGTATGTCGCTTCGTGGCTCGTTCATTCGTTCGCTGGACCGTTTGTTGCTTTACAATTGCGAGCGACGGATGCGTATCTAGTGTGGGATAGTGGAGCCAGCAGAGTCAGAGAGAGAAGGAAGTGCTTAGGCCAACTGCCGCTCATCTACTGGTATCATTGCTTCAGCGGTGTGAAGACGGAGATAGTCAAAAAAGAGCCCTGGGCAAGCAAATGATGGCAGCAGAACTCTGTGAGCCTTTAGTCGTAAAGAATGAATATGGCGTTCTTTTGCTCATCGTGATGTTGCTAGGATGTTTTACGACAGCTTCCGTGCTGCTGCTAGGTATAATGGAACAGTAACTGAGACAAGGCGCACAATGGCAATACGACTAACGTTATAATTGTAACCGAATGTCAGAGCCACCGTAAACCAAGACGGCACCCCCTATGTACGTATGTATACTTTTGTATAATCGACTACAACATCAACGACGATATTTTTAAAATTTCCCGCCCAAAGTGCATTTATGTCCTTGTATCCACTCCATCTCTGCGAGTAGAACTTGTGGACAGTTTTCGTGCTATACGTAGACAAGGATTAGATTCAGACTATCGATGAAAGGCGTTCATACGTCCATCGAATCAGGCGAGACGATGGGATTTCCGAAAACTTTGTTTACCACTGACACCGAGTCGTCGCTTTCCGCCAAAGATTTCCGCGCAGGTGCTTATCTCTGTTACGGCTTCTCTTCGTTGTCAGTGAAGGTTGGGCCAGGGACTGCTTAAACCTGATCTAAACTTCGAGATGAGTGAAAGCGGAACAAGACGCTGAGGCTGAGAAACGCCGAGGGCATAGTCTTGTAAACACGAAAGAACGAATTCGCCGATAGACATGTGCAGAAAACAACGTAGTGCATTAGATAATTTGCCTTGTAATCACAGCGATAACATACCAGCAAGACCCATCTATTCGTGCCGCCCGCGTGCTATCCGGTTCTCGTAACTATATAATCCTGTAATAGTAACCGCAGGTCATCGACCTACAACGATTAGATAATAGATCAAAATATGGCGCATAAATGCATCGTAGATTACTACAACCCGAGACAGAATGGTATAATACACCACTGCATTACAGTATTGTTCATTCAAGTGAGAACAACCAAAAAAAGGGTGGGTCAAATCGATTACTCGTACGGATGTCAATGTTGGGTCTTCGATCAGTTGTTGACTGGGTCAATACTTATCACGTTGCACTGACCCTGATTTAGCAATCGAGTTTAATATGATTATTGTATCTCAATCAGAAATATTGGATTTTGCACCGATATCGCAGCAGCACAAATAGATATTTAAAAGTGACTCGAAACAAGAAAATCGAAAGTATTTAATTGATCTATATCTGACTCTGTTAATATAATACCAGCCATGTAGGTGGTTTGTATCCTCCATTGACGTCCCGGCAATACACGTGGCTCGGGTTCGCTATGTGGGGTCTCTCCTTTTAGCTGAAATGAAATAATAGTTTCGTGAAAGATAGAATTGTGCCTTAAACCGAGATCTCGATGACTGCTAACAACATCAGACCTTTGTGTGGCGTCCATTTTTTCTTATACGATCAGTGCTAAAGCTACCTGTATTATCTAACAGTCGTTCTCCGGGCCACAACAGCTGCTATCGTACTTTCAGTCTAATCAAGCTTTAGTACCATAAAAAACGAACCAAAGAACCTTATTAACACCGAAGCATGCCATCCATTGCTGTCCACAGCGACGTCAAAAATCTGCCTTAGTGTATATTTGTGTCCTGTTTTTGTTGGCATTTGCTCATACATGCGTATATGATTAGAGCACCCTTCACTTCTAGTAAGCATAATGATGTCTCACGACTGAAGGTCAGCCTGCAAATTTACGTAATCCTAAACTAATTACTTTCACTATTGCTTATTATCACTATATTTAGTAGTACCAGCTCTAGCGATAAACGCAAAAAAATAGTTCGCGGACGCGAACAAAAAACGTGTGATGATGATGACAAACGATGGCGGCAAAGGGAGGAAAGGCGATCCAGCCAAATATTCTTTCGCTACTGACGGCTACCCGGCAACTTTGCAACGAACAGATAAGCTGGTCCTCAAGCCTTTTTGGTATTATTATACTCCTAAAAATACCATATATATATATGATGTTGTATGTGTTATTGCTTTTGTGGCAGCTTTCAGGTCTTTGCCGCCTTTACGACGCCTATCTTGTTTACAGTAGTAATCATGCAACTGTAATTGATGAGCATGTTCATGAGGCGGTTACATCATTGTCACCGTTATGGTCGTTCCCGCTAAATACCTGCGAGCCACGTCCAGCGATTTCGCAGCATCTTTGCTTCATCCATCAACAGCGGCAAGGACGGACGCCAGTATCGGCAACACCTTAGCGGTTGTCGACGGCACCTTTGTCTGTTTTACGCTAATAATTTAATCGATTATTCTTTGATGTTGATGATGATGATGAACTTCTGCGCGTCCGGGTGACGGTAACGGGATATAATTTGTCAGGTTGTATTAGACCGCTGGCAGCATTTGTGGGGGTAGATATCGCTTAGGGTTTCTGGTATTTCTGGTAAAAACGTCTAGTTGACAATGGTAAAATGTTTCTGAGAAGAGGAGCGGAAAAAATGGCAAGTGATCACAATGTCATTTGTAGTGGTTTACTCAATTCAGTCGTGGACTAAATGTATGTCAAATTTGATGAGTGTGCCAATAGATTTAATATGTGACACGTAAGGGAGCTTCAAATTTGGCTATAATAGTAGGCTGCCTATGGGAAAAACCATCGTTTATTGATCAACACCAATTATAATGATCGACATCAGTGTGGCACCATCTAACCATTTGTTGAACTTGTGAATATTTCCTAATGAATCTGATCGCATAGTTTGCGTTTACACAACATAATTTAGCTGAATACTTTAGAAATTCGCGCAATGAGACGGTTGTGTTTCGTATAGTGATAATCGAACCCTCTACTTGGATGCAAATATTCTTCAGTGACACAGACGATAAGTAATGGGTATGGTGTTGATGCATGAAAAAAATATACGAAGTGTTATTTTCACACACGGATTTATACAGGCGTCTGTTACTCATGCCCGCATACGTGGCATAGCTGCACACTTAACCGAAGACGCATACTTCTACGCTACTGAGTAAAGATCCGATGGTAAATTACTGGTAGATGACACGCGTCATTTTCAAATCAACTAACATTTCGGTCTGTCACATGCAGCCAAATAGGGCTAGGTATTACTGAATGAAGCTTCTAGTGCTACGAAACATCAGGAATGGTGTGAACAACAGAAAGCCTGAACTAACAGATTATCATATGTCGAAAACCTATTCACTTCAGTAGTGTCATTCCAGGGTTGTTCCATGTACCTTTTTTGCATTTCATGGGATGGTAATTGAAACCGTCTAGACGCTGATCGTTGCTGCAGAACGCTGTATGTAAATAAAAAAAAAAAAAAAAACACTGTTTTCTAAATGAGGTAGGCATAGTTTTCAAAGGAATAAAGTAGTTCGTTCTTCTTATTGAGAATATCGATCGTTCATTACGGTGCTGTAGCAGCTTGTGGGATTCCATCGTTTATGCTTGCTCTTACAATGGCAGTCGCTTAGAATGTAGCCCTCAACGATTCACAGAGCCCTATTCCAGTTCTGAAAGAAACCCAATGTAGTTAGATGACTACAGTTATCATCATGCGTCTATTCTGCACAACTGTAACGGCACTTGAGTCAGTTTTCATTTTTAATCTTGACTCCAACGACGATTGGTGTAGCATTGTCTTCGGAAGCGGCCAATGTTCGTGCAAACCTTATCATTCCCAAAATGTTACGGTCTATTCGAAATTAAAACTCGTGTATCATGATTTTTCTGCACCAGAAATAAATACTTGCGAGATTGAATTAATTGACCTAAACACGTATATAGAAACGTATATACACATAATGCTCGTGACAAATAGTATTTCTAAGTTGAAGAAAAGGCAATCTTCAGGTCCATTATTATTAGTGGATACAGTACGAATTTTCTTCACTTCGCTTCAACGTATCAAAACGAATCGTTGATGTATGGGCACAACCCAGTCGGATCGAAGAAATGCTGGCGGATGTCGACACAATCATACGTTATTCAAACAATGCACAGAGCGGCCGGCGAGATTCTCTAAGTGGGCCCAAGTCCACGCCATGCCTTAGCGTATATCTTTCTTAGCCGTTGGTTCGATTCGTGTCTTGAGGTTCATGTTGATACGAATTTGTCTTCGGAGCGAATTGCCGATACGTTCATATCGACTTCGTTTGTCCGCATGTCGCACTGTGTGGTGGGAGCCCAACAATGTCCAGCGATTTGGCGGGGCCGTTCTGTTGATGTCAACGCTGATAGCGATTCGTCTGCTTATTATTATTATTATTGGATAGCATTCGATACTGATTCTTCGCATGTACAATAGACGATGTGTGAGTTGCAATTCTAAAAAATTACATTGCCATCCGCCAACATTTACTAGCCCACAACTCCGTTCATGTAACATAAGGGAATGAACAATGAAGACAGCCACTTAATCTATAAGTCGAGCTCAATTGCTGTAGCGATACTTCTTTCATCGCATTAGGCAGTGCTAACGGGTGAGTGTACGGCTGTCCTTAATTAGCCATTTGGTTATACGTGTTCATGCTTTTTACTGTAAAACATTTCTGCTTCTCACGCTGAAATTGTTTTCGGTGTACAGATATATATATATATATATATATATATATATATAGTGCGTCTCTATGGTTGCTTGCTACTGCCGTACTGGAGTTATTGTTATTAGCGTTTAGCAGCCAGCCATAGAGATGTATAATAGCCATAGAGTTACGAAGTTTCGCTTAACTACGATATAACTGCGTGAATGAAGGAATGCTATTAAAAATACATTTTTTTTTTAACAAAATGTATTTTTAATAACCATAAACAACGTTCTACGACTCGCGCTGCTGCTTGATTGTGTGTGTGTGTGTGTCTGTGTGTATAATAAAAATAATCATTGGTATTGTGATAATTATGGTTGTATGCACGTTATGCGGATCGAAAATTTGCACCACTAAAGACGGAATTCGAAAGGTATTCCTTGGAGGATATTATCAGGTTCTCAACAGATCACTAAGCGAATATATATTTTATTACATTTGCGCATATGAATTACGATGATCAACAGTTTGATTTTTAGTTACTCCGCAGCTCTATTCGATTATTACGTTTAGGGTGTCCTACTCAGTGCTTAAAAATGTTGAATGTATCGATACCCTATTCAACAGGTTATAATCGATTTACAACTGTAACAAATCAAGTATGACTTTCGCACGTCGGACCGAAACAGGTTTTTACGTGTGGCAATCCATGCCTATTGGTCAGGTTCCATATTGTTACATTTTGCGTTTCGACCGACCACAAAGTGACCAGTACTAAGTAGTAGTTATTACATGTGACCTTTTACGTCTTCTATTTTACCAAATGTACACCACATTGCCTAATAACTGTCCGAAACTAACAGTCGCGGTTAGCTGGTGTTCCTGTGTATTTACTGTGTAAAAGCATATACGATACGGCCTAGGATCACTCGATAATTTAACGAGTAGAGAGGCCACAAGGTTATGCCTATAGGACATTCGGGTTGGCTAAATTGAGGCACAGTTTGGTTAGCGGTTTGTTTAAGCCAATAGGCCTGCGTTTATCCGTTATTTCTGCTATAGCAGACGAAACCCACTTCTCTATAGAACAAAATCATAAAATCATTGTACGAAAAAAAAGGGTTTGTGCTCCGAATATGAGCGAATTCAGCCACTGTTTTGGGGCTTTTGCTTTAAATGAACTACGACCGATATTTGCCGAAAATCGATGGTCTCTATTGTTGCTAGTTTCCATGCCGCTTTCAAAAAAAACGAAAAATACAGAAAAAAAGACAAAATGGAAAATTCACATTGGAGGCTCAATTGGAGAAATTCACGTTGGAGAAGACGGGTCGAAGATACCAACTGCGTAAAAGCCATTATAAATTATTCTGGAGTTGCGACACAGAAATCAGCAGCTGTTTTCAAGAGAAAAGTGTTTACGGCAACTTAAGTAGTCCAGATAAGTCGTTAGTTAGTCGCTCTTAGATTTTTCGCGTCGACAACAGGCATCTTTTAAAATGAATCTAGTGGTTCAGACTCTAAATGGAAACGAATTATGCTCACGTTGAATAGACACGTCTGATAAGGTATCTCAGTTGACAAATGTAAAAAAAAGATATCCATCTTTATTTATTAAACACACATTATAAGTAAGCGATATTAACCTTATCCCAATATATTTCAAACACCTTGCAGAGGCGGGATGACTCTTATTAGTTGCATATCGTTAAAATTACACACGAAAGTTACGGTGTTTGGTTAGCAACTAGTTGTTAAAGACTCGCCGACGTTCATATCTGTCATTGTTGCAGATTATTTCTTCTTCGGAGGAGACCAGTCAATTTTGTTACTTCACACGCCAGCAAATGATTCCGCTATCATAGATGATCGCCTGCTTCTGTAATTAGATATACTATTTACAATAGAATCAATTTGAAAATAAATAGTCAGCCAAATAATAAAAATGTTAAAATGTATGTAGTCTTAAAGCTGGCCAGTCGATCGTCGCAGCGATATGGTCGTCTGCAACCTCGATGATTGCTTTATTGTGAAACGTTTAATATGAAGTAAAAATATGTTATTATAACCTGACATTATTTGTTTATCATATCTTTTATAGGAAACGTAAAAAAGCTGACAGAGTTTCTAGAGCAAGGGAGATTGGTGAACCTGGACAAATTTTCCGTTCACACTTTGGCGTCGGTCCTTAAGAAGTTCCTTCGCAAGATACCTGGAGGAATTTTTGGATCAGATATTGAAAGCAGCTTATTAGAGGCTATCCAGGATGAGGCGCTGCCACTTGATGATAAACGCGATCAAATAGCACAAATAATTAGTAAGTATAAAACCAGACAAATCTTAAGATAACTCTGCTGTGGATATCATGCAGACTGCAGTTGGTATTACGGTATTACTAAATAAATTAGTTGTTACTGCGTTGACTCCAACAAAGTTAACATTTAATTTTAGGCTAGTTGTGATTCGACGACTACTTCAGATGTTACTTGGCAAGTGACCGTGAAAACGCGTAGATCGGTATGAAAACTGCCGTGAATACTTTGGTGAAGTACAATTTTGCTTCACGACCAAATACTTTGCTGTTAACATCTGCTCCATTCGCTACCTCAAGCATTATTTCGTATGAGTACGCATTGCGATGATAGGATTAATTGTCAATTTCTATTACTTCACTTCCATTGATGGCACTATCAACCTAAATTTGTTTTGAGAAGCTTATAGTTGTATAGATGAACGCTACCTTATTTAACTATCGAACAAAAATCGGCATAAACTGAACAGATCAGGTTATTACCCACAGCATAAGTGGGTGGAGGGGGGGGGGGATCATTTAGGACGCAATGCGAATAGTCAATAAAAGAACTTAGGTTGCCATTTCGTGTATGTCTTACTCCTATCTTTTGCCAATATCCGCAATTAAAAACGATAATGACGGCAATGGCCGGCCGTTTTTATTTGCAAGTATTTAATCAATCATTTGTAATTATTTATTCAGTCATTTAATCTACAAATGTATTTGTCAACCCAGTCTGTGTGTGTGTGTGTATTTGCGAGTCTGATTTATATATTACGTTTGCTCTTATCACGCCTCTTTTTAGGCGATCTTCCTCCGCTGACACAACGCCTTCTCGTGTTGATCTGCGGAACGTTGCGCACTATTACGGCAAGCAGCGAAACAAACCGAATGAACGCTGAGGCCCTGGGCGTGAGCGTGGCGCCCTCGTTCTTTCGCTCATGTGATGGCATCAATAAAACAGCCAGAATGGAAGATATCGTCAAATTTAAGGTCAGTAAAATATGCGAGCTAATACGGTGATTGTTGGGCTGAAAGTCGAAAATTAAATGATTAGTGGTTAAAACGGCATTGGTGGAGCAAGCAGTAGCCATTAGGAGTGATGACCTGGTCATAAAATTGAAAAATTCAAGAAAAGTTCAAACAGAAGTAAATAAAGAGAATAGTGAGAGGGGAGCAAATATAGTGAAGTCGTATTATATAATACGTTAGGCTTTTATTCGTAGTAGGAATCCTGTGTGCTGCTTTTGCTTCATCTATATAATCATGTATTGTTTACAACCAAGTGCGAACATTACTAATCATGAAGTTTTGTTCATAAATCCAAACGACAAAATATTACTTACCCGATGATCTGTGCCATAAAAAATGTTTCAAGTTCTCAGGTCCGATACTGCCGTTAGGCGTTACTACAAAAAAGTTCAGGTATAGAACCTGACGGGCTCATCATAATCCGTACCGCGCTGAAATATTACAATATAGGTCAACGGAAACAAATATTACTCACGTTTTTGCGTTCTAATTTAGTTTTCACGTTGATCGACAATTGCATAATCGTTGACTACCGTAATATCATAATCGTAGGCTAAACGTTGAACTTCGACAACAACTCCGACTTGTGCATTTTTCATTTTTTCGCAAACCTTGTCATGATTTGCGCGTAAAGATAAAGACGTCTTCTCACAGCAAGTCTGACACTACATACACATTCATACGACATTTCGTCGGTTAGCGTTTCATTGCCATCCGCTAACAGATAAAAGCTAAAAGTAACAAGTCAAAAACGGCGCGAAAATAGTGTTGACGTGTTTTTCAAGATGGCATTCAAAGTTAGTGCAAATTCTGTGTGGACCGTACCTCGGTGCGAATTTCAACGCGTGGAATATGCATTTTTTAAAGATCCAAAATCACGCAAAAACTGTGTGGCTTACTATCTTTGATGGTATATATAGATAATTCGGGCAAAAATCGAATATATATTTTTGCTGTCTGCACCTCATTATTTAAATGTCTATTAATAACTACATTTCTTCAACTAAACGTTAGTCGGGTAGAACTGTTTTTGTAGACTAGAAATTTATTCGTAAATGCGTCGTCTTGTCCTACGCATAACCTGTACTTTTCATTACCAAATGCGACGCATTCAAGTCTATAGTCGACTGGCCTTGCTGTTAACAGCCATGCATCAGCAAAACAACTCGAGTGAAAGATATATACTATTAAGAACGATGCAAGAACTATTTTTTATCCTATCTTTGACTTGTCTATACATATCTAATATATTGTACGTGATCTGAGAGCTGAAAAAGCACTCAGCCCACCCCAACGAGCGATGGCTCGTACGCATCCTTGTCTCAACAACAGATACGCCGACGTCTGTTCACATCTATTCGTCTAGATACTCCTTAAGACATTTGCCTTTGCCTGCATCGTTATCTGTCATATTATCCTCGTCCCCCTCCCTTATTTACTGTCAGAGTCATATGGTATTCCTACAAAAAAAGTCATAGTCGTGAAAAAACTTGACTTACATAGACATAGACACGTTTAGAAAAAAGCTATTTTTACCATCCAGCATGACATCTCTGAAACAGTAGTCATTAGGATTCCGTCCATGACTGCGGATGACGATGCTGGCAATTGTTGTCTTCATATGGTAACCTTCTTAGTGCTCTGTGATTATCTTTAGTTTTTACGAGATCGCCATTTAGCAGTTAGTTTGGCCCCTCTTTAACAAAGGCTCGTTAACAGAAAAATGTTACAGACTACACAGTACATTGAATATGCGTCGGATCTGAATCTGTATCGAAAAAAAAAACTCTTCATATTGCTCGGCAATAATTTTTAGCCGAAGTTGGCCGCTTTCGGTGAATCCTTCAGAGATATGGAACCGCTCATACAGATTCGACTGCTTGTCTGCATGCGGGCGTGTTTAGTATCAATTTGCACACCAGGTTGAAATCTAACCATTAGTTGCAATTAGCCATCTGTTTCTTTCTTTAGCATATATTTCTATGGCAGCATATATGGCAGCTTTATCAGTTACTCGTAGTCGAATATACAAAGAACCGTGTCAACGTTGCTGTTATTGTGGTACGGTCACTGAAGGATGGCCCGTGCCTTCGATCGTCGTCTTTGTGGTTTGACAGCGATGTCGTCTCGTTGTGCTCTTCGTAACGTCTCACTTTCCGATGTTCGCTCGTCTGCTACGAATAAAATGTTGAAGTAATCATCTTCCCACAGCAGGTCGCAGCCGCTACTAACGGACAATCAACTGTTGCAGCTGCTACTGCTGCTGCAGCCGTTAAATGCTTCACAGCTGTCTTTGCCAAGAGCATCCGGTTCGGTAAAAACTCTATCCATTGCGTTGACACTTCTACTAACGCACCGGTAGTGAAACATCGTGTCGACAAAGTTGCCGAAGGCGCATCGACGGCGTCAAAGCCAAAGTGACTGAAAAGGAAGTACTCGATCCTCCCTTAATTATTTTCATACAACTCCCTTTTACTTACCCACATGACACCCACGTGGTATAAATGCAGATAGCTGCATACGTACGTACATGTACACGCTTTGAAACACACGGCTTGTAACCCGTAAGGCACGTTCTTTCGCAAGACTCGTATCGATCTTAAGCGTATTTTCGAACTTTACTTTGATCCAACACGCTACGACATTGCATTGCTAGGTCTACGTCGCCATTCATTGCCCTCAACGTCAACAAATGTCGACCAATGACTTCGCGCTGTCATCCAGATAATTGCAAGGCAGCTAAATGCTCGCTTACTGAGCCATCATTGGCTTAGCCGATGTCTTCCACCCACACGTGATTTCGGTGGGCTATAGCGCTTCAGCGACAGCCATTGTGACAGGATACGACGGCCTCAGGACGACACCGTGTGCTAATCGGCCATGAGTCTGTATGCTATAAATGGTAATGGTGGTTACGCTGAAACTGGTGGTACCTGCAGACCGGATCATAGAGCTTGCTCCTCACCGATGATCAGCATGGGTGGCGTAACAGTCCCAACTGCATCATGAGATCGCGCTGGAGCACTACACGTAGTGCAGTATTCATGTTGTGATTATGCTAAGGGTGTTGTAATCGTTGATGTTTTGACGAATGTCGCTTTTGGTGGCAACGTCCAACGCGCGGCCAGTCAATTAACGAATCTAATAGTTCCACCATGCGTTACTCGATGAGGTGGCCTTATTACTCTAACCATCGGCCTGAACTGAGTACCGCGCACCGTGAGGAGGGTCGGAAAAATGCGAAACACTGCTTTCTGATAACGAAACGCCGCTCTACATACTGTCGTCGTCGTTGTCATTATGATCATCATCAACAGCACTAGCTACAGCGCAAACTTGAACCAGTGGCCGAGACTACCAAGGAGCGGTTATAATCGAAAATCTTCTCAAAAATCACTCATTGATTTGCTGATGGTGTGACCGTTACTGATTGATTGTATCTCAATTAGTCTTTCTCTTGAGCAAATGCGTGAAGTCTTTATAAAACTTCACTTATATTATAATAGCAACTTATAATAAGTTGCTAGAATTGTCGCTGAAAGCCGTTCTTTTAGTGTCATCAGGTCGTGGTCAGACACTAGCGACGTATATGTCACTTTTGTCGTGGAATAAACGGCCAATGCTTTCATTGTCGCTCTGGTACGCTAAAGATTTTCCGTTTTTATGGAAGGCGAGAAACAAATTGTTCTATGGCCTGGTCAACAATACTTCCACAGTGCTTGCATTACTGCTAATTAAGTGGCGTCTTTAAACGTTTTATGTATTCGGTCTTTTTCTTCATTGGGTGTCGATGTCGGAAGTACCGTCCGTGTCTCATTCCTTCTGTCCTATGATAGCATTTATCCGGAGACCTTTGCACAACTTTGTTGTTCCATTCTTTTTGCGGATGCTATGATTGTCCTATACTGATGCTAATTCATGCTCGTTATGACTATCGTTACTATTGTTGGGCTTTTTTGATGTCAGCTTATTTTGATAATTGAAATTCGTGTGAAGGGGACAATAACGTTTTTGGACGCCCGGCTATCTATTCTGCGCCAGTTTCTTCTGTCGGTTGATACATTCCAGCTATGCTTTACGCTTTTAAGGCATTGATCTCGGTAGAATCGATAATAAATTTTGATAAAGTTTACTACAATTCACCATAGAGCTTACTACGAACGCAATCACGGTCATAAAATCAACATTTTTCAAAATGCGCGTAGTTCTGCTTTAGGCTGAGTTGAAACGCGTAGAAACGATTTACCATATCTATCCCAACTGACTACGAGGAGTTCAAAATACACAAGTTGTTCACGACATATTCGAAAGTGACCTTCTCCAATAAAGAAACGACATAGCCATCATTAATGGAGGCCCCTACATCCGTTAAGAATCGTGTTTGCCTGATCATAGAACTTCCGTTAGCACGACGGTAAAGAGGTATTCTTGTCCTGTGACCGAACTCCCATAATTAATAGCATGGATACTTAAGATTTAATGGCAGAAAGCAGTATCATTGAACGACTCCTCAATTCCTTTCAAACGTGTCTTTCTCTTTAGGGCATAGTAACGCGATATAGTGTTTTCCCTGACCATTTTGTCGTTATCATAAACTGTTCACACACACATTTGTAATATATTGTTTGATACATGTTATATATATCTATATAAGGCAAAAGAAAAAATCTTGTCTTTCACATTAAAAGAATTCCTCCACCGTGTTAATTTGCTAACGAACGTGCCGATGTCTATTCTATTAGTGAATGCTGCCCCGAAAAAGTCAAGAGAGGTTTGCAGTTTGGAATATTCTGGACTCACAGGATCAGTCAGAAAGGCTGCCTGTATAATGACAGAGAACGATACCTTTGCTAAGGGGAGTGATTATACTGGCTGTCTGTTCAGTCCTTCCAAACTTGTACCAGCAACGCTCGCGGACCGTACGATCATACATTAGCAATACCGGGTAAGACGAAGGACATTGTTACTTTGTCCATCACCGTGTTCCATCTCCCACACAGGTTCCGCAGTTACTTAAAGCAACAGCAGCAACATCAGTAGCCTGCTCGCGTAATACTGACTAACCGGCCATTTAAATCGATTATGTATCACAATCCACTGTAGATTATCACAAATTCTTGGTAAATAGTTCACAGTTATCGAAAATCGTCCTTCATAGCGGTAGGCCCAGGTCGCAATCCATCGTGTTTCTTTTTGAAGCTTCCGAGACCAATTCATCCTAACACCTAAGTGCTTAATGTAGTTTGTCGTTTCCTTCAAAGCCAGTTCTTTGTAGTCAGTATATTTTGTTCCTATTTCTCATTGGTGTTATGATAATAATAATGATAATTATTATTATAAAACTACATTGGCTCCAAAAAGAAGACATACATAAGATCGCGCGACATATCAGGAACAGAGCAAGATAAAAAATAGGTCGCTGAACGGACGATTTATTATGATAGCAGCGGTCACGATATTTATAATATATAATGCGGTATGGAGTTATCCATAGGATAACGAATGGCAGTACTCGTATGTGCCCGAATTGTCGATATTGGCCGAATGCAAACTCAATTGCTAACCCTAATTTTCATTCCACTGAACCTCTCGCGCAAATCCACTACTTGTTTCAGATAGGGCAGGTATACGATGCGCTCAAACACTACTAGGACGATCCACATATTTATTCGTGGTATGACGAGGAAAAATGAAAACCAGCTCTTTGCTTTTTTAGATCGAAAACAAGGGAAGTTCTAATGATTGTAATTGGCAGCTGAATGAACAGTTTTCAAAAAAGAAACCTACGCGAACTGTCTTGCTCTACGAGGATGTGTGTATGCATTACCACTTGCGTAATGTAACGGGGCTGGTTGTCACGACTAAGTGCCACAAGATTGTTGCCCGCTCTGTGTCACTTCCGTCGGAACTATATATATATATATACTGACGACACTGTTAACCAATCGCTTTCCGTTGGTTGTCAACCGAATTGTAAAATTGTGAAACGGAAATAGGAGCTCAAATCCTAGAAAATAGCCTGACTGCCTGCTGAGTTCGCTTGCCGTGTGCCTTTCCAACACGGATGCATGTGTCATTACTCGGGTTTTCATGAACTTTTTCCCGCGCCAATGCTGCACGTTCCGCTGACCAACTGCGGGGGACTGGCAAGCCTTAAGAGAACTGACCTTCACAGCATTTCCTGGCCTAACCTAGCTCACTGCCAGGGGCGGTTAGATGTTAGCTACTGCTCCAGACAGCAGTGCCGAACTAACGACTCGAATTGATGCTGGCAGTGAGTGCAAAATAATAGCAGAATCTGGTTAGAACCGTCGAATCCGTTTTAAAACCGGTGAACGGAGATATGAAACAAATCAACCGCGCCGACTCGTCGTTCCGGAACAGGTGGATATTGCTGCCAACGCCCACTTTAGCCCTTCTTTCCCCATGCAACTAGGCAGAAATTCAGAGGAAAACTGCTCAAGCTTAATTGGAGTTGTGCTGAGGAGCTGTGGAAGAGCTCCATAGATGCGAGATCATCCTTCTAGTTTTTTGAAGAAACAAGTTTACCAGATTATACACAAGACCTGCTGGATGCTAGTGTTACGAATTGGAGGCACTGCAACAAAGAGGTTTCCCTCTCCAAGAACAGCGGGTACCATGTTAGTTTGCTTACTCCAAAGCTGCCTGAACGGGAACTAGACTATAACTCACGTCGCTGTAAGGAACTTGTTTCCGCTTCTCCACTGCTGCATTGACGCCCATGCTCATCTCTGATGTGTCGTCGGCTGTGTCGATGTAGGTAACAGCCTAGGGAGGTGTTGCAGACGAAGTGCTCGAATCCCCTTGAGGAGAGGCCATTAAAGGAAAGAAATCATAAACGAAAGGCAAAACGAGTAAGAGTGCGCCGAGGAAACAAATAGGTTTGGATAAGATTTTGGATAACTAACTTGAAATACAGGTGGAGACTGCTGAAAGCGGAAGAAGGGGATGTTGCTAAAGAAAATTGGGTTACGAGACGCAACTGAAAAAAGCACGCTCCACTACGACAGAAAGTAATATATTCAAGTAGGTTACACTTATAAGAAGTGAGCAAGCATATAAAAATGCTTTTGATCTATATTGCTGACCCATATTCTACAATGTTTTTTCTGTTCGCTTTATGACTTGCAGAATGCCACGAGAGCAATGCGATTTCTGATTGAGCAGTTCGGATCGAGTAACGTCTACGGTCGGGAAAATTATGAATACTACGCCCGGATGACTGGCCGGGCTCTTCGAGTTGATGGAGGGTGGATTTTTGCTGATCGGTATGATGACTACAGTGCAGGATACCCCAGTCACGCACCCCACAAAACGCACCCATTTTTCAGGCAGTGACAAGGCAAAAGACAAGAAAGAAACAGCGAGAGACAAAGAAACCGAAAAAGAGAGACAGAAAAAGGCCATTTATTCGAATTTCGCTTCGTTCGGGTTTTCTATCGCCTTGTCGCGTCGCCTCACCAAAGAACAATTAGCAACATATGGCAAGAAGAGAAAATACCAAGTACCCGCGCGTTATGGCGTTGCTCAGCGCCACTGTTGTTCCGAACAGCTGCCACCGGCGGTTGCTAATGCAAGTCTGGTAGGAATTGGCTCTGTGTTATTTGCCTCGTTTCAATATTGGAAAGTATTTATGAAGGCGTTATATAAAAGCAACGTCATACACATTTAGTGTTTACATCGCTTTGGCATAGAAAGTTTTTGACGTCCCCCCATCGAGCCTATGCTGGACAATAGGACCATGGAGAACAAAGCTAAGCTTTATTGGGAGATTAAGTTTATGGAAATCTTTGGTACTACTATTTATCTGATAGTGTCAATGAAACAGGCCTTCGTCACGTCTTCTAAAAATAATATAAATAAAATTATGCTAAACATATCCTTTAGACTTACAGCTCTCATTTCTGTCTTTGCCGACCGAAACTGGAATTGGCACAATACGCAAATTAAGCGATAGGAACCCAAGATGAAACAGGTCATTCTGGTAAAGTCGATTAACAGATTAATATATGGACGAAAACAAGCATTCTTCCCAGGTACATACACATTTGTGACGCGTTAACCGTAGTAATAGCGAAAAAAAGAATAGATGATAATATTTTATAACATCATTTTTCTATATGTGTCTGTGTTGCTTTTTTCACTCCGTCCCTACCGTACCCCTAGATATCCATTCGCAGTCCACGCAGATGCAGCGGCAATGCTCCTTGGCCGAGCGCCACCGTCGTTAGAGATTTCTGAGGCTCGTGGTGAAACTGCTGGCCTTTGCGATGAAGATCAGGTGGTTCCCCCTTGGTTACTACCCGGTTGCGGTGATGGAAGCGCTGGTGGGGCTGGTCTTTCTTCGTGCGCCTCCACACCTATCCTCAATCTGTCGGGGGTTTCGCAAGTAGGTTTCGTGTGCTAGCAACACCCCCACAACCACTGCTACTACTGCGAGGAACTATTGCTGCTTTGTTATTGTTGCTTATCCAAACCCAAATTACATATTAGTACTCTACAAAACTAGCCATAACAACAACTTGCACTGTTAAATGATCCACGAACACAACATGTGTCCCGTGAATGCAGGAAGTTCTAGTTAGAGTTCAAGTCCTGCATGTCACTCCCAGCAAAAAACAATGTTGTGTAAAACATTGGAGATGTACAACAGAAACACGTATACACACATACATGCATGTTCGTTGTTAACTTTGAGTATGAGTGGTTAGTAGAAAAACAAACACTTGTCTGGACTTTAGCAAAAAGCCAAATCGCGTCTCAGCAAAAAATTCACTGCCAACTCAGCAGAATATGAGAAGAATGGCCTCTTCGACCCTCGTCCTCGGTTTTTGACTCTCGTTTACTCTGCGGTTGATATGAATAATTGATGAGCTTTTTACATTGATACACAAAGGTCTCCCCGTCCTATAGAGCTCTAACATAATCATGGTGACGATTAATAAATCTCAATTAAAAATGCTTCTATCTTTGCTCTTACCATTTCTACGGAAGTCGAAAGATCAGGACGAAAGGCCTGTGTACTCTATTATGCTACTAAAAGCTAGCACGTTTGTTACTATTAAGGATTCTCTTATTTGGCCATTTCGGTCCCTCAAGCAGTGCTTTTAGGGACGAGACTAGACCATCTCATTCCAACAAAGACATCAAACAGAGACATTCTCGATCAACAGTACATAACTACAACATATCAAATACACAATGTAATAACAATTTATGCATATCTTCTTAACTGAACAGTCCATTATTTCGGTTTAGCTTCCGCCGAGTCATTGTACATATGTTTACTTTATGTAAATAATATAGGTTTGGTTTGGACACACGTGCAAGGTACGTTGCCTATGAACTAGGAAAGTCTCAAAGAGAAAACCAGTTCAGCTCGGATTATAAGCTTTACTCAGAGGTGATACCTGAAACTATTTTTTGTTAGCTATCAATTTTATATTAATCATAATACTAATGTATTTTATAACGAATAGATTTAGAGATCACATACATGGACTGTAACGACGTATGGGCGCGAATGGCTGCTGAATGGCGCCGAGTAATTAAGAAGAACTTGTTTAAGATGAGTTTCCTTGTCATAAACAACGTAATCATATGCCGTGCTATGATGTTCAGCTTAAGTACACTGAACCCCATTGACACCAACAATGTTCTTATTAATCATGGTCAGCATCATTTCCTGCCAACCTTGTGAGAATAATAATTATAAAGAGGGTTTAAACCAAATAGATTTTTCCTTTGTTTCTCTATGTACGCTAACGTTTGAGCTTATTTTTCATAAGTATAAGCAAATATAGGCTATGAATAGTCAGTACGTAACAACTTCCTAACACGATCTGTTTAAACAAAAGCAGATGCAAAGTCTGCATGGTTTGTTTTTTGCGTTCTAAATACAATAATAATATTGATTTTGCCAATAGAATTATAACAAACAATAATGTTACTCTGGCTGTTCCAATAGACAATACAAATCAGTCCGTTAAATAAAACCAAAGTTGCAATTACTGCTTTCCTATGAAATTTGTCCACTAATGGATTTTCTCCTTGTTTTGTTTGGAACGCCAGCACGCTTTACTTTTTTGGTTAGCATTCTACAATGATTGTTTATATAATTGTACTATAAAATTAACGGAAAACTCTGCCAAGCCTTTATTGAGTCTGGAATCTATTAACTTTTCTCCCGTTCCGTATCAAGCCCAATACATGAATGTAAATCTTGACTGGAGAGTGTTTTTCCTCGTGGAAGTCAGATATGGGAGTTCCTCAAGCTCGCAATATCACAGTTTGGCATATTCATAGCATTTGGTAGAGCTGTAAATGATTGATATTTCATAGCCATCTTTTCAGTTACCGGAGTGATTCACACCATTAGATTTTAGCTGTATATTTATGGATAATTCCGCCTTCTTTCTATCTTCATATTAACGAAACTAGATACGCCTGTAGAAAGTCGAAATCTTTTGCTCATTACACAAACGTATACGCGACGTGAATCATTCACCTGATTACTGCTAATGGTGGCGGCACTAACATATATCGACATATGTTGAGTCTTTCAATTTTCTTTAGCCTCGTATATGTATATGGTGTAGCGGTTTTCTATATTTATTCGTTTGGTCTGTTATTATTGCGTCCGTCCGGCGTTCTTTTCCCTTCGTTTATGGATTAGTTTATCGTACCTACTAATTGTGAGCAGTGTTATTAGTTTATTTGTATACGTCTGTACAAGCGTGCGTTCTAACCAATGTGCTAACCGAAATCATCTCTCTCTCTCTCTCTCTCTCTCTCTCTCTCTCTCTCTCTCTCTCTATGTATATATATATATTATTGATCTCCTTTTTACTGTTTCTGCTTTCCTATTTTTTTTCCTACTGTTACGACTACCTGTGTACCACTGATTCTACCCACCCCGATCATGACATCTACGAACTCTCCGTTCCCCTTTTGCAAATGATCTCTACAACTACGAACGCACTCAACAACATCTTCTATTGCGCATTATACCTGCTGACATTGCTACTATAATTGCTTTTACTATAATTGCTACTTCTACTGTTGCCTTCTGCTCTTCTGACGCTGATATCACTATTGCGGTCGCTGCAACCTCGTCTGGCCTCTGCCTTCGGCCGTCTACCCTTCGCTTTGCGTGTGTCATCTTCGCAACCGCCGCTGCCGCCGCCGCCGCCGCTGGCGCGTGCAACTCACTCTTGGTCTGGCTTATTGATTCATTCTGGACGCGACCCGTGCAATACGGTCGTCTGCGCATCGTGTTGCTTGTCCGGTTTTCCTTACCTATCGTCTGTTCGATTTTGGCTTTCTACTTTCTATCAAACCGAGTCCCTTCCATCACTTTTCTATACTCTGTCTTTCTCCTCCTGTCCTTTTTACCTTTTGTTATTCTATTCCTTTCCATATCTTCAAACGTCGCTCTGTCTCCCCACTCTATGTATGAACTTGAAATATTCCCCACTCTCGTGCAACCTCTTTGCGCTTTACCTCGCCGCGCTGTTCCTGCTGTGCCTCCCTTCGTCGTGACCTTTCGTTGGATGTGGTACACTTCTTCCGATGTGTCGAACTTCGTCTGCTTCGTTAATGACTGCTTCTTCGTGGACCACTTCATCGGCAATCGTTGTTTCGACCACGCAGTACGAAGGCGGTGAAGTCGCGTGTTGTGGCAGGCTGTCTAGTTCGCTAGAGGACAATACGTTGTTACCACATTCGCTCGCGCTAAAGGCAGCATCTGCTGTCGCAGCAAGTCGTCACAACGGAACGTCTTCGGGTGTTGCCTGCTATATTAATCCTGGCTGGCGGACTGATCCCAACGGCGCTCGTTCACTATCGTGCATCTGCGAGTACCAGCAACAGCTGCAGGTACAGGGTGAGGCCGGCAACAACAACGGTGAATACGGAGCTGTCGGTACAGCAGGCGAAGCTCGATGGACGGAGTCTAGTTCATCGAAAAGACGCTCCGACCAGCTACAACCCCAACCTGCATATCCAGTGGGGAGTTCAACGAGTGCTGCCGCTGCCAACTTGTCGGGTCTGATACAAGATCATCTCCAACAGCATCCTACCGGGCCGTATAAATTTCATCATCATCAACCCGAACCTGATCACCGTTGCATGACCGTGCCGATGTCCACTGTTGAGCGATCCGTCGGTGTTACTTCCGGTGCTGTGGCTGATGCTGCGTATGATCATGGCGCCGCCATGATCCAACTGCTTCGTCGTGGCAAATGTAGTGACGCAGGAGGCCATGACGACCCGGGTCAAGACCACCAGCGCTTTGATGGAAATCATGATGGTAGTGCCGAGAACAATACCAATATTACTCGTAATGGCCGATTCGCCACTGCCCGCTGTCAGGACCAGTTAGCCGATGAGCCTGAGAATGCTTCAAGCAGACACGGCTGCATGCAGGTTCTCATCAAGGTTAGTTAGCTGGCTAGTTTGAATGAAACAATTACGAGAACAGAAACAACAAAACTTAATCAGTGCTACTTTATTCTGCACCCTGTACTCCATATACTAAAACTGAACGAAATAGATTTATTGTTTATGGTAAAGACTTTACTTTAAAGATAGCGATAATACTGTTATTATTATTATATTATATACGGTAGTCGCAATCACTCGAAAGTGTTCGCGCGAAGTCCACGCATATTTCTCGCCAATTTGTGACTACCTTGTGAGAGCGGCTGTTGTTATGGCTTATTAGTCAGCTCCTCTTCATCAAACGTAACTTTAGTCTTCGTTACTATTGGTATCAAAGCGATTTAAACAGAATACTCTCCTAACAAAGCAAATTCAGTTTCTTTTCTGTTCAGCCGTCGATCGTCTTTTGGCCATAAATAAACTCTGCGTAAATTGCATGGTAAAAAGCTTGATTGCCGGCGTTTCCCACGACAATTCGAAATTACGATATAATAGAGGTTATTCAGCCGACTTCGGAAGCAGAATCGAATAACTAATCCGTGTGCAATTTCCATTTGTTGCAAAGTGATGGCCACTTTTCCTAATTCCTCAGATCCCTATGAAGTGAGATTTCCTCTAATGATTATGCGATTATCATACGGCTATAGATTGATAGCATGCTATGACATAGGGCTGGAAGTGTTGTTTGTTTAGCGCTACTGATTGATTGAACGGGTAGCAATTAATTAATATTTTGCTAGCATAAGGCAATTAAGAACGGCTAGTTGAGGAACGCTGTTTGAGTGGTAATATTAGTAGTAGATAGTTGTTATGCCTAGCCTTTTGGAGTGAATAATAAGAATGAGGAAATGATAATGACAACAATAACCATAATAAATAGTAATCATAGCAGCCTAACAGGACAAAGACTTGCTGAGTATGACGTGTGCATAACCCATGTTCTAAGATTTTTCTCACAAATACGTACGGACGCACTAGCACATGTGGGTTAGGCAGGGAATATATGCTATTTGGGGGCACTGCAACTGCTCCTAACAAATGGTTGTCTTTATCTCGGGCACATGAATAAATTGTCTTGATCATCCATCATGACCATATCGGAAAGGTTATTGCACACTATCAGGGTCTCCTATGTTTTTTGCGTTGACTGTTTTCGTCGGCGGGATTTGTAACCGTGTTGTTAACATGGCGGCTGTACCATTGGCTTGGATCGCTCGTTGCACACAGGGTTCACCTGCTAAGAAGCCCAACCTGATGATGCACTCGCAAGCGGTCACGGACGGTCTCTGCCCTGGCACAGAGGTGAGGGTGGTTCGGCGAGAGACTATCAAACGAGAATGTAAAGAGTATCGTGACAGCGGTCTGGAAACAACAAGCTTGCTTCTACAGACAAACCTGGTCGAGGCCTGGTTACCGATTGAGCACCTTCAGCGCGCTTCGGACGAAACGGCAAAACAAGTGAAGGACTCACCAGCCACTCACAAGTCGATGTCGTTCCTTCCTTTGGTGAGCAAAGTGGTTCTGGCCATTTACTTCTTGGATACAGACGGAATGATGGTGTATTAAACTGGGAAAGCACACAACGACCGTAGAATGATGCCGTCTTGATCTTTGAGATCTGATATGCCTTGGCTTGAGGCAGATCTGATGATTAGGGGTTGCTTTGGGCAGTCTTTGGTAGCCTAAAGAGAGATTCTTTTTTCTGATCGACAATATTCCATCGTTGAACTTCTGTTAACACTAAATTTCATCAGTTGAAACCCAATGCTGATGCAAAAGTTTCAGCAGGTAAGCTAAATAGTCTAATAGGTACTAATGATTTCAGCGTGACTTACCCTTGATTCTTGTAAATAGGAAAAACACGTTCTATCTTTGTAAATATGAATGAACGTAGCTTATAATTACAAAAATTAATCTGTCAAATCTACACTAATTCTAAATTCGATGTATTTCGTCCGTGCTACAATTACTGTACCATGTCACACGATTTTTATACTTGTTTCTTCCTAACGCTCAGGTCCACGAGCGCCAAACCGAACGAATGCGTACTCGTTCTGAGTGGTTCCTTAATCCGGGCCCGAGGCCAGAAACAACTAGCGCCGTCAATTTGGCCACTCCGGGCAACAGCTTAGCGGTAGGCAACAGCCCGACAAAGAATGCGCTTGCGCCGCCTAATCGGTTTCCTCTCACGGGTCTGAACACAGCATGTCGTACGGACGAAAATGTGTTTCTTGCAATCCCTAGCCTGGGTAACAGTTCTCGAACGCCGCTGGCTCCCCTGGGTACGCCCACCTTGCTCGGAGGTCCGAACTGCGCCCCACTAACTAATAGCAACGGGAACAACAACGCACATACCGTTGTCAACAGCTCCTTATCGACTTCTGCATTATCGATTCCTCTTTCTGGTTCGTTGCTCAACGTAGATCGATCATCGTCGACGAATTCGACATCCAGCAATTCGTCGGCGCCTGGTATTCAGCGAAAAACGTCCCTCAAAGTAAGTATTCTAAGAGAGAAAGAGAGAGAGAGAGAGCATTGAAACGGAATGGCAAATTCTGGCCATTGTCAGTTACTATTTATTTGTACGCTCAGTAGTGTTACGTCTTCTAACAAATAGTGTGCAAGTTAGATAATTTGCAAAAGTTAGTTATTTACCTAAGGTAACGAAATGATGCTTTGCAATTTATAGATGACAAATGACGGAGAAAACAGGAGACGTATATAATGTAATGCTAATTTCCTGCCTCCCGTCTGTGTGTAACGCTATTTTCTTAATTACACCAAATCTCATTCATAGTATCGGTTCCATTGACCAAACTGCCGGTCATACCGACCTTTAGAATGATTTCTCTCATAATTCGTCCGCTTCATCTTACTTTCTCCTGTATTATAACAGCGTTCAAATTCACGTAAAAACAAAGAGAACTCTGCGTATGGTTCAGCCAAGCGGACTTCATCAGGAAGCACCATCTCTGCAGCGGTCGACGCCCAGAATGGCGCTTCTGAAGGAGCACAGCGGGCTGGATCCCCCGCAACAGGAGGAACCGGAGGTGTGGTTACGGAAAACGTCGCTAACATTTCCGGCGCCACGACAACGGCGCATGGCCAGTACAAGGCCTTTCTTTAGCTAGGAAAAAGATTACATTTACCATTATCATGATCACGGCGAAAGCCACTCTCAGTGGCCAAACCATTGTTGCAAAGTTTACCTTATTCATCAAAAAAAGGAAGTGATAGAAAACGTTAATTGACTATGATTTTTAGGCGATATTACGTGTCTGAAGAGGTTACAACCAATCCGACGTTCTATAATGTAGACGGTATAGAATTACACAAGATAAATACATTGACTGTAATTTAAGAATGGAACGAAGCAATTTCATTGCGTGTGCGTGTGTGTATAACTCGTGGGATAAGCCCACCTTTAAGTCTTTTTAAGAATAAATTTTTATTATACCAGCAGATATAGGTGCTGCATTCTCCGAGTCTTTGCTGTCGCCTGTGATTAATATGATGGTTTTTATTACTGTATTTTTTTAGTGGAATCGCAACAAATACTGTTGTTACGGCTATTATCAATATCGTCACAGGGATAATTATGATGAAGCTTTATAGCTACATATAAATATGACACAAACATCTGAAGTAATAGAGATCTGAAAAGATTGCCACACGATCACCATATATATATGCAGGCCTAAGCCATTCCTGAACGAATGGATTATTACAATTATTATTATGCTTACTCTTTTTATTTCTATGTTATTATTGCCAGAGTCAAAAACTCGCTGCTTTATAATGCCTGAATACCGGAAACAGCGCTTGATGAGGCAAATATTGTACTTTTATGTATATATCGATGATAGTAACTCGACAAGCGGTAACGAAGTACAACGCATATAGCGCTTGTATAATTAATGATGTACCCTACGTACACACAAACACCAACAAAAACAGTTCTCGAATATGCCAACAATCAATTGAAAGATAGAAATAGATTTGGTCTTCTTCAACGCTGAAAACGCAGACGTCGTAACAACACTGTACCGAATACCAGTGAAGAAAGTATTGCATTCGTTGATTTTTTGCAGGAAATGAAATGTCTGGTTTAAACAATAAGACGAAGCCTTCTCTACTCTTCGATGGGTATAAACTAGTACACTCATTATCATATACGGTGGAACTCTATTGCTGTTTTTTTATAGTTAAAATCGGTGTTTGCGGTGCTAAGAGCAGTTTTGGCAGAAGCGGTCAGAGTGCGAAGGTTTTTAAAAGCTTCCAAAACAGGAGGACTCATCAAAAGTGATTTGGTTGGTGCTTTTTGAAAAAGTAAAAAGCTATATGAAACAAATTGAAACTTTGAGAAGTAAGCAATGTCTTATTTACTCCAGCTTTTTCAGCAATGCCCTTAAATCATCGACAACCCGAGTAAGTTGTTTGGATTCGGGGGAATTCATGCAACCTTTTAAATCTCCTGATTCACTTTCAACGGCCCTCATAAAACTTCCTCAGTGCCACATGTTGAAATAATGTTACAGTTGACATCGTTTCACGGCGACCGTTCGTCACATACGCTGTGTGCGCCTATTCCTTTCGAGTGAAAACAACTGAAAACAGAACGCTAAAAGAAAAGGTATTTTTTTTAAATACACACATGTTTGTAGCGCGACGCCTTCGACAGTAGAATACAGTTTATAGCGAAATGCGGCTCTATGTCCAGGTGCTACCTTGTTGCCTTTTCACGTATGTAATATTGTCTTAGAGTTAATAGTATTAAAATTTGCAGACAAGGATAACCTCGCTAGATGAAAAATTGAGCTAAAAAAACCGGAATGCTAAAGCAGGAACTTGGCATTGAGTAGGCGACAGCTCTATCGAAGTATAGACAATAGATTAAACATACCGGAATGAATCATGAATCAGCAAAAGAGCAAGTATTGCTTATACTTAGTGAGCTCTATGGTCTATTATGACAGATTTAATGGTTATAACCAAATTGTAACTGCAAGTATATTTGATATATTTATATCTATACATCCACGCATTCGATTAATATGTTGACATATATTAAGCATATTCGTAGATAGTGATGCTCTTCTTTATCCAGTCTTGCGTTAATATGCAATGGAACATGCATACGACAAGCCCATCGTTCAAAGAGAACCCTCTGCATTGAACAAAGTTACGATAGGAAACAACGACAACAGTAATAGAGGTGAGACAACCGTAAATCGTCCATGACAAAAAATGGAAATTGTTAGTGACGCGTAATGTAAATGTCATTACTTTAGTGAAACGAAAATTCACTCAGCCCCAGTCATTATTCCGTTTTCTCTTATTACAGCATAGCTCTGGCCAGGAACAGACTCAAAATAAACTGGGATAGTTTAAAAATCATTCTGCTTACTTTAGGTTCAGTGACACGGCAGCCTAAAATGAGCTCTATGCTCTATGATGATAGATTTAATGACAGCCACCAAATTTACACTGCAGCCAAAAATACGACAGGCTTTTCTCCGTTGTGTCCTGTAGCGCTGGCATCGGCGCAAAAACAAAACACAACAGAAGCGTAACCTTGATGTTATATTCCATGTATCATACTAAATGCAGTCAATCTATTTTCCTTAGACATATTATGGTACTAGTGTATGCCTCAGATCATGCCCAATTTTATAAGACGAAAGTGAACGTTTAGATCCCTAGATGCATGCAACCGTCTTGGTAGGTCGTCGAGCTGGAATGAAAAGATTCTGCTAGATGGGGTAGCCTTTATGATGCACCACCTGGAAAGCACAATGGACAAAAATCAAAATGATACACTCTCTACCTCAGCTTTATTTTTTCTATCAATTTTGGTACTATATGTGGTTTTGAATAGTTTTCAGAGAAACTGGTGGATGATTACTTGCGGTTGGGCACGCTTGCTGGCGCTTTTTGTCAGCTGCAATTCGCGCAAAAAAATCGCCACTTTCTTTTTGATCGCTAGAAATTCACGCGCATAATAAGATATTTACTAATAAATAGACATCAAAAACGCATCAACGTTCAAATTAGTAGGGCAAAATACATAAATAGAATCAAAAACAATTCACAAAATCCGTCAAATCGACGAAAAATGCCACTACAATATCGTGCTAAATATTGTATGTAGCCCGTATATATAGCTTAATATTCATTCTTCGTCTGTCCTTGGCCTACCTCAACCGACGACAGATGGTCGACTCGAAATAAAAATGTCGCTGTGACATCAAACGAAAGCCGACTTGAACCCTATGGGTGACCGCTCTAAATGTCGCTAACGGTAGAAACAAGAACCGCAACGCCAACAATAAACACAAAACTCTATTGTACATGACGTATCGATGGTTGTACAAAGCCGCATTGCCAAAAAACGACAATACGTGACAGATAGATGTAATGGAAAGCGAATGATCTATTCCTGGTGACTTCAACGTAATCACTGTCGTGATTCATACATTATTAAAACTACTAAGATTTGCTATCCTTACCGCCACGTATATTTACATAGTGATGATGATATACGTTTTTGTCGGCAAAGATAAATCCGATCAATGCCGCTACTCGGTGCGGCTCTCTATTTGTGCCCACAAACTGGCGATAATGATCATGATTAATAATGCTGAGTGGACATAAAAGAAAAAAACTGCAAAGTCTTTTTCTACGATAGCCACGACCGTAGCCATCATTTAGTTAGGAGGATTCTGTGCGAATCCGAGATATTTAGCCGAATGTATGTGTTACCTACGCGGGTCACGAAAGACGCCATAGTCGCCGACAAATTTTGAAAATCAATGCTATTTGGAGGTTAGGTATAAAAACAAAAAGCAGATGGAAGAAAGCTGATATACATACACGGTTCATAAAGAACTTCACCTCAAAATTCTACCAGATACGCTTGAAGTCGACAAATCTAAGAAGACATTTGTTCCTGATGAGGATCGAAAGCAAAGTACCATGATCTTTTACCGTGTACAGCAAGAAATTCGAAATTAATACGCAGATTTGATCAGCCGATAAAGTAGGCGGGGTGTTGGGTTCCGGCTGAGCATTGAGCAAATGGTCAAACTCTTTTAAGGTATATAATAATGACAATGATGATTAATATGATAGGGACGAAATGTGTGAATAGAGATTTGTTTGTTAATTCAATCCAGATATTGTTGATGGCGGTAATGATGATGGGATAGCAGAAAGGATTGAGAGATGAAAGCGACATGAGAATAGAGCGGGTTAAATAATGAAATAACAAAGCGAAATTATATTGAATGAGCATACGTCTGATATCTGTAACTGTATTCAACAACGGTGATTCAAATGAGAGATGATTCTTTATGATGAAGTAAATGATGAGATGGAAAAACAGAAGACAGACAGGTAAATATAATCATGCTAACAAAAAATCAAAACTGGTTGTTTTCAATTAATATCTTATATATAGAAAGTTGTATAATATTTAATATACATCTGTAGACGTAGAAGACAACGGCATAAAACCTTTTTCAGCAACTAGTGGTTTTAAGCAGTAGAAACAAAGCGCCATTCAATTAAACCACGGGGTAATATCGTATTGCTAACTGCAAGCTGTGACAAATCATTATGGATGTTTAACCCTCACATGGTTAACATGCTGATAAGGAAAAAAGAATTGCCATTTGAAATGTTTTGCCTCCTTTGAATTTACTGACACTGCAGTAACAACCGGGTATATTCTACACATCCCTTCTCTCGGAACGACATTCCACTTTAAATGGTTACAATATCATTTATATGTAACATAGTATTGTCATTGGGAAATCACGATGGCTATTTGACCATAGCGAAACGGATAGATAGAGAAACGGATATTTCACTTCCTGATCACGTTCTTACTAACCTACTATCATAGTGTTCACATCGCCGTAATTTTCGTATTTTGTTTTCTGGTATACTAGCAAAATCTGTTCTGAATGGTCATTCGTTAGATAAAGATTAACTTAAAAAGATTAGGTAAAGATTACGATTAAAAAATGCATCTTCTTTTCTTACCAAATGAAAACGACGAATGTCTATTTTGGTGCCCGTTAAGCATAGGCCATATTTATTTTTTGCCTTCAACCATAATTATGTGATACCCGAACTTCGTCTTAACAGGGGGATCGGTATAAATCGGTTTTGCACACGTAGAATTTCGTAGGGCGAAGGCAGCATCCTGAAATGGTCCCACCATCGAACCTCGCGTCATCCAGCCGAGATCGCCGCCATGACGAGCCTACAAATTAAGTTTAAAGGCACGGAGAGTAACACCAAGTTTATAAAAGCAAGACACTGTTTTTACAGTGATAACTGAGTTCAGTGCTCTGTCATTTAGCTTAAGCTTCATGAAAAATCATTCCGTGCACGAAAAATTTTACACCTAACGGTTTTGCTAACATACCTTAGAACGTGAACCTCGGAATGCAAAAATTCCCACGTAAGAAACAACTAGAACAGTAACCTTGTATGGCTGCATGAGTGTGAATGTGGAAACGTAGGATTTAGTCCTTACCAAATTTGTCTAGTAAAAAAAATCCTTAAAGCCGCTTTGCGTTCAAGTTAACTGCCTGTATTGAGGAATGAAATGAAGATTTACGAATAATTCTTGTTAGGAAGAAATAGTACAAAAAACGTATATGTTCTATATTTCGACTTCTATATTATCCCAGTTGAATGAACAATTAACGCGACGTAAAGTTCGAGGTTATAATGAACCGATAAACAGCGTATGTAAACACGTGCTGTGTTCATCAAGAAACTGCAACGGTTACTCTATTATCAAAAATTAATTACGATCATAAGAATGAAACGTAAAATCTAGTTTTTCCAGATAATACATCCGTTAGGGGCACCTCAGTTTCTCATTTTATCCCCTGGGGGTCATCTTAAGACATCTACTTTGGAAGTTAAATCTAGAGTCGAAGCTGAAGAGCGTGCTGAAATCGAAAAATGTGACGAAGTTAAAGAAGACCATGTCCAGGATCAAAAAAGCTAAAGTTGATTTAGACAGAGCACTTTTCTATGCAAAACAAATCAACAAGCCACAGAATGTTCGAGCAGGCAGTGTTTACGAAGAAGCGCTCTGGGCCTTTGGATGTCGATGCTTGGAGACCGCTACGAATAACTCAGGAAAGAAGCTGATGGCGAAAATGAAGATGCCAGTATATAACATCCTTTGAAGCAATAAGTAGCTGGTTCAGTAACTTAAATTTGCCACGATTCTAGATACTTTTGACTGGTTGTGTTCCGCCTAGCTAAACGGTCTAGTAAACATAAAGGTAGTTTAAAGAATGGCAAGTTGGAGAAAAGTAGGTGACAGACAGGAGGTCACGTGTAGTACTTGGAATTTCACACAACGCACAAATAAATAGGCCTCAGACCACCTGTGTGTAAAGCAATCTATCCGGCTACTTAAATTTAGGTAAATTGACCGAGCGCTTTTCTGAAAAGCTCGAGTGTTTGAAGATTATGCTGCTCTATGCCCCACCGAATATGGGGTTACGACACTGCCGACGGTAGCAGGATGATATTAAATTAAATAAGTTAATGTAGACCACAATTTATTTTCGGTATCGCGTGTCGTCCTTGGAACAACATCGAATTAAAGGAAGTGCAGGATGAGGATCTAATGCATTTGTGTAACATAAATAGCGAAAAAATCAAATTTTTGAATAGTTCCAATAACTTTGCCTGACACAATCCTAATTGGATAACATACAAAAAATCATATTCGCATACTATATTAAACAAATTTTCACTGCAAAATACAATGAAGAGGGTTTTATTCTCAAATCTCAAGATCAATTAAGATTCAAATCAAGAAATCAAGCGTGGGACACTACTTCCAGTGCTGCATCGCTATCACCCCGCTATACCTTACCTTATCTTCGGAGAATGCTGCAGCAACCTTGTCAAATGATTCTCCAGCTTTAAGCTTTTCAATTGCTTCCAAAGCCTTTGATTGCTTTTCACACAGGATGTGTCGCACCTGCGAATCATAATTCATGCGAAATAAGTATGCACAACTGAGTAAAATGGTTCAGAAATTACGTTATTATATAATCTGAGGATTTCTCATATTCAAATCGAGCAAATAGGGATTATACAAGCGTTTTTTCCATATGTCAAGCACTACTGGAGTATATGAGCTCTAATGAAGTTTATCTCGTTTTCACGAAAGATCAAAGACTTCATGGTGAAAGTATATTTCGAATGTGCTGTTGGAACTTTTTAGAAATCTGATGTGGTGAAAAAAACGGTCTGCAATGCTTTATTACTTAACTTGTACACTAGCTGCTTTTACTGTTGTTACTCCTGTCGTAAGACAGAAGATGCGCAGCGTAAGGATGTTGATTTAGATTGTCAGTCGTTTGGAGTTAAAACGACAGCTGTATGCAAAGATATGCAGCAGGTCCACCTCTGACGTGCGATGACCTAAAACAGCAATTTCCAACTAGAGTCTCCCATGGCGAAGCTTCATTTGGAAGGTCTCTCTAGAGTGTGTTATTTTCGTTCTAATTTTTACGCGAAATACTACATGGCCAGCGTCGTAAACGAACCTAAACGTACCTATGCAAGAACATCTACATATCTGCTGTTTAAACAAATTTAAGATCCATAAAAATTTGATTGTTATTATTATTTCCAACTGGAAATTTTTGCCTGCATTGAAAAAATGCGCTGGTTTCATACTTCATTCACAGCTTTATGCTCATTGCATTGACGACTATTTATGATTAGCCAACGCGTGTCAACAAAAACAACCATAACATGTGTATTACGTGATAGCATTGCATTAACTAAATTGTGAGTGGATAATAATATTTGTAAAATAGAGACTGCGATTTGGGCAATTCGCATGTACGCTATGGCAGGTATTTGCCTACAAAAACCAAGGTGAATGAGTTAGGCCATAAACACAAAAAAAATAAGTAGGTTCGTCGCAAGCTTGCCAACTGTGACAACCGTTGACAGAAAATATGAAACTTAATCAAATAATAAACTTAGGATATTTCATACACGTAGCTGTTTAGTTGCCGTTACAGTTGGATTCGGTTTTCTATCGAACCACTGCCAAAACGTATAGAAAAAAAAACCGGTTCGACGTAGCTCAGTTTTATTATTCCATACATCTAGAAACATATGTTTTGCGTAGTTAAATAAAGCTGATTAAAAGCATAGCATTATGTATTGATATATACAGAGGAAATTATTATGCGGTTAGTTCAACGAAACGTCCCTGTCACACGCATGCTATTTAGCATATATTCAAGGATCATCGATTGCTGCTCTAAATGTGTCAAACGCTCGAGATGCCTTTCCGTGTAAGGTATAAGTCCTTCGCAATTCTCTTTCAGTCCGCTCAATTTCTCTAGAAGAACGGATGCTTTGGCTTTGCTCAAAATTTCCCGGCAGACCAACTGCGCCGCAAAACAGTGTCTAGCGTTTGTGTTCCATGTGACGCAAAATGTGATCAGAGTATTCGCCTGGAAGTCTTCGAGGCTAATCAATGCTTTGCGAAGCTTCTCCGGCCCGTTATCATCATACAAGATCGCCTTGATAATATTAAGCGTACGTTGGGGATGCTCAAGATTCAAGGCCAACTTAAGCGCCTTCGACCAATTACGCTGCTGCATCAAATTCATCAGTGTCTGTTCTTCGAGAAGTAGTTTTTCATGTTTCTCGAGCGCGGCTTCCTTCTCTTTTAGGGTAAAGTCCTTCCATACGTTAATGGTTGAGTCGGCCGCTCCCGACACAAAGGTCATTTCGTCCTCGGACGCGACCAGTGCCCATATTCGACCATCGTGACCGTCGAATGTGGCCGCACAATCGTTGGTTCGGATAGTCCAGATTTTAAGATTTCCATCTGCACCTGCCGTCAATAGCTGTTGGCTCTCAGCAATAAAGAGCACCCGCAAAACCGAGCACTCGTGACCTTCGAATGTCCGCAGACATGTCAGCTCGTCAACGGACCACAACTTCACAGTGGTATCGGTTGAAGACGACGCTATAATTGGTTCATGCGAAGAGAAGCAGACGCTCCAAATGCCACGTCGGTGTCCCCTCAACACACCTACCTGGGACAAATCACTACTGTTCCATAGCTTCACAGACTTATCCTGTGATCCGGTTGCAATGATAGCGTCATTCCAACTAATATCGATCGACATAATATCTTTATCGTGCGCTTTAACGGTATGTTCGCATGTCATCTTGCTGCTATCGAGATTATATAGCCAGAGCTTCAACGTGGTATCTTCACCACCAGATACCACTTGAAGATTACCTTTAGGATCGGCCTTCAGTTTGGAAACAGCCACTGCACCGACCGAATGACTATGGCCAGCTCCCTTTGCTACGCTTTTCATCTCTCCTCGTTGACAACTCCACACGCGCACTTCATGATCCTTGCTTCCCGATACAAGCAGATTTGGGTAAGCTTTAGCCACAGCCATGCAGAGCACACTGTCGGTATGACCTTTCAGCAGCGATGTATGGCTGCTATCGCGGTCCATAACCTTGATGAATGGCGAATTCGTACAAATTGCCAAAAGTCGTTCGTCGCTACCAATTAGCGCGAGATCGAAAATTTGGTCATTATTTCCAATTAGCCGTTTCGTTGCTTCCATGGTTTCGGAATCGTAAAATACGATGTTTTGCTCATACGTCACGACCGCCATAAGGCCCTTGGCGCGGTTAAACATGCCCTTTACGACAACAGTGTCTGTTTCAGACGCTAATACCGCGGCTTGTTCCCCGGGTTGTTCTTTGACGCATTTGCCACTTGCGGCATGCCACACTCTCAGGATGCCTCGGTTTCCCACGGTAACAAAATGGTCCTCCGAGAAACCAGCATCTCCTGCTTTCAGTAGGAGTAGATTTTCGACACACTCATACACAGGAATGCTACGAATCTTCTGAGCTTCCTCAAGATCCCACAGTACCACGACCTTGTCCCGAGAGGAAGTCAGAGCCTTCTTACTGTCAATAAACTGCAGATCGGTAATCACCGAAGTGTGTGCATCTAGTCGTTGAACAAGCGCCGAATCCTTCAAACTCCAGCAGAACAGACTTCCATCATGGCTCGTTGCCCCATAAAGCAAATGCTTTTTCGGGTGAAAGCGCAGTACTGTGAATAGACCTGACGCACCTTTAAAGTTGTGTGTGCAGTATTTCGAGACCACGTCCCACACTTTAAGAGCTCCGTCAGTACTGCCCGACGCAAGAAGACGGCTATTGACGTCGAACTCCAGTTGAACGATGGGTGTCTTTAGCATAGCTCGCCAGTTTCGTTGCACTTCAACACCCGATTCTTTCCAGTTAAACTGTCGCAACAAATCTTTCTTTGAGGCTACAATGAGCAACTGATCGTCCGGTGAGATGGTTACCGCAGTGATGTCCTCTTCTATGCCCAGCTCAAAAGTTTTTTCCACTTTACCATCTTCGACGTTTAGCTGATTGAGTGCCGAGCCGGCTTGGCAAAAAAGCTTTTCTCCATTAAAACTCCACAGCACTGTGCCGCCAGAATAGAACGCGCCAATCCTGCGTTCCACACGCAAAACTTCTTTTAAAGTGGCCTTCGACATATTTGCACACTGGCAGAGTCATTCGAGTTAACTAACGCAATCAATTGTTACAGCAGAATGAACAGCAGTAGTTATGCGCGTTCGACCAAACACACGACGGTCAAAATTAGCACAAACCCATCCCAAAGCCACCGTCATCGGGCACACGTGCCCGCTATAAACCAAACAAAACTATGAATGAACGCATCACCGAGAACGGTCATCTGTGAGAGAAACCGCCTGCAGATTATTTGGAGAAACAGCGCCACGCTTAAAGGCCAAACACGAAGAATAAGCCGGCTGGGGTTTACTGATCACAGTGTTTAATCTACATCGTGCTACAGAGTAGTTCAACCTGTCAAATAATAAATTTCACTAGGCGTTTTCTCGGTATCTTGGCGTTTTTCTGTGGATCCACGAATCTCTACTAGTAATGTGTTTCAAACCAAACCAAAATGCCACAAAATGTATATGTTCATCTTTTTCATTACAAACTAGACCTCACGCATACCTTGACAGCCGTACCGCCGGATTCTCCCTTCTCTTTTTTCTGGTCATCTCTCTTATCAGTACCTCCTTTGGCGCCTCCCGCACCTTTTTTCGGGGCCATTGTTGATTCCGGCTTAAGGTTAATAAATGTCGAATCGATAAACTTGATGGAGCGGTAATCGTTTGTAACACACAACACGCCACCGGAATACTTGTTGCTGCAAACAGTCTCAGTCGTTTCGTTTGTCAAGGAGCACTGGCCGCTTAGGGTGCCGCCATTTGTCTCTAAACGCATTTTTGTTTTTACAATCGCAGCGCCAGTCCTGTATAACCAGACCTGCCAGACACTTAAAAACACTTGAAACAGAGTGTAGTACTGAAACGGAACGAGTGAAAGCGTTCTATGAATGGAAACTCAGAAAGTATACGGGGTGGTCCCGTGCAGAATCGTCCGCTAGAGGGAAAATAGAAGGAAAAAGGGATGGTGCTGCCCGACATTTAAGCATGGATGTTTCGGAGCAATAAAATCATTGCAAACATAAAAAACAACTAATTACGTAAATGGGCTTTACTGCTCTTGGATAATTCTTATCGTCGTTGTGATCTGCATAAGCGCGTTGCTTATATGCACCTTCTTGCAACCGAAATAATAAACCCAGTGTGCGCGTTCTTCTCAGCGCAATGACCAGCCAGTGTCTAGGTTTAAGTAACTGAGCGTAGTGAAACTCTGTTTGGGGGGCAGTCGTCTACTGAGTGAGTCGTGAACAGATAAAGAGACCTGGTCCTCAAGAACACGGATGTTTATGCCACGGTGACATCTGACCGTACCTGGTTCCGTTCCAAGACAAGAGCTGGTGTTCTATTTTATTACGCTGTTTTCTATGGGAACGCCATTTCTGTCAGCGGGCGCCAGAATGCTCAATTGGCGATAACCCGTGTAGCTGGAGCGCGGCTAGCGTTCGTCTACGGAGTCCCTTGTGAACAACAGCAGCAGCAACGCTCAGTGTGCGCGCATCCTTTCCACAACGTCGAACATCGACAAGCCGCAGTGCGGTAGTCCTGTAAAGTCTTGTGCTTCTTTGTGGTGCCTCTGGTGAGTGCTACGTCGCTATGTGTTTCTCTCATATAACCATGACGTTCGGGAAGTTTAGCAGGAAACGTCTGTGTTTGTGACGTGCGTGTGTTTGGGTGACGGAAAAATAGGCGAAAGTGCACTGGAAGAGGGTCTAGTGTTTTGGTGTAGTTAGGTGGAACTTGTATACAAGTTTTGCTTAGAAATAAGTGCAAGCACAGCAGACAGATATTCGAAGCAGAGAAATTAGTCCAACCTGTTTGAGAACAGACTAAGAAAACATGAGTCAAGAATGTAAGTCCATTTACTATATCGTGTTTACCTTCCTACTGTTGTTAACTTCTTTGTTAGCTGATAGCCTGTTATATGCCGAGGTCGTAAGGTGACAACTTTTTTGTTCTATATTTCGGAAATACCCGTCCTCTACTAGAAAGACGTGGCCAGACAGATTATATTATAAGAATAAAATTATTCAATAGTAACCTGTAGGATTATAGAGGCTTTTTCATCTTAATTTAAATGTGTTGGTTATGTACGTAAGTAAGGGCCTCCCGGTCAGTTTAAAGTGACTAGTGCAAGTGTGAAACGCGTCAGCTCGAAAGGCAGGACACGAAAAGCGTGAAAATAACACTGCTGACGGCGGCGTAGTTGATATTGAAGACGCCTAACGCGCATAGGTGTCGAGGTAATTGGCTGAGTCATCTCGAAGTTGAGCTGTAAGACGCATACGTCAGAGATACGTGTAGATGGAACAAATTTAAACAGTTCTTAGTGAGTCGTTGGACCTGTTACGCGCTGACTACGTTGTGCGATCACCCCGCTTGTCCATTTGGGCTTAGTCCAGATTTTCGTACCGTAGAACCGCCGTATTTAGATTACCATATGACTGTTTCATGACCGATGAAATTTTCGCAACAAAAACTAGTGCTCATTCATTCGTTTTTTGATCAGCTGAGTCGACTTTGTATCTGGCAGTATTCTTTGTTTGGTGTAAACTTGCTAACGACGAGCTTCACCTTGAACTCTGACTGATACTGGTTCCTGATTACTACTGCTACTACAACTATTAGGATCATGGTGCAGAACCGGTGCACTGAATCATCTTGTGTCGGTGGTGGATCGGCTGCGGGGTTCGTCAATGAATCCGTCAATTCTCACCAGAGAGTAACCACTGCGGCGTCTAGCGTTTTTAACGCGTTCGGTGATGTGGCTCCTTCAACCTTGTGTGCCTGCCAAAGAAAACGACAGCAAAAGTCTGCCCAGACCACTTCTGACCAAAGCAATAACGGTTCCGTTTCAGCAGCGATGTTTCATACGGGTCTGGTCGTGATCGCTTCTCCAGTGCGACAGATACTCCGTCAGGTGGCACCATTTTTGCGCGAGGCTCGACAAGTTGTCGATCACACATTGTACATTCGTCTTGAGCCCAATTACCAGTGGCCCCAAAGAAAGCAGATGCTGACTGGGGGCGAAGTATCCCTTCTTCGTAGTATCATACCGAGGATCTACGGCGAGGTTGGTTATTTCCTCCTTTTAATTTACGAGGCTATTATTTGCTAAATTCGAGTATATGGTTGAACTGCACTCGCATAGTTCAAGAGTCGAACAGATATGTCTAGGAAAAACAAACAGTAGCAGAAATTAGAATCTAACCTTTTTTGTAACTCCGGTATAACCTAAAAGCTGAGGCTGGTTGCTATTTATTCAGTGCCGTTTTATGCGTTGGGAAGAGGCATTTCTACCCTCAAAACCTTGTCACCATTTAGTTAGAGCGATTCTCTGTATACAGCGTATTAAAGAACGCGATCAATCATTGTTCTTTTTGGTGACAGCTGATGAGGTAGCCATGCTCTTGTAGAATATAAACAATCATATAATATTCAACTATACTAGCGTTGTAATCCGATTTTTAGCTAAAATGAATGTATAAGCATTAACCACGATACCACCAGTGGGGACCTTGGTACTAGACAACTTACAATCAAAATTTTAACCGGAGTTCAGAAAAATACATAACCAATATGTGTATTTTCGTGTGTTTTCTTTAGGCCGCCCGTGAATGTAGCCATCTTGACGTTCGGGTACTGCAGAGCTTTTTGAAGAATGTGGAGATACGCGAGACGTCGCTAGAGAAAAAAATTGAAGTTGTGATTGCTCACAAACAGCTCAGTAGGTTACTGGAATTACTTTTTTAACCCGTTTTGTTTTCCCTGTAATCAAATTACTGGCGAAAATTCTAGATTAAGATAAGTTGGCGTCGCTATAGGCTAAAACATCTAGATCGAATTGTTATAAGACTCAGCGACTTCAATCTGTGACACGGCACATAGAAAGATCTGTCAGTTCAGTGCTTGGCGTATTATTTTGGATGATTAGTAGTAGAGACTAGGTGCACTTTCTTGTTGATAACAATATTCGGAAGGGGCCATTTGCGGGATTTTTATTTTATATAAAGCGTTTTGCTAATATGCAATTGCTACCGCTGTCTTAAACAATTATTAACCGCTGACCTCACCTCAATTCGTCCTGTGCGAATACACGTCTTTTTGTAAATTAAAAAAGCTCAATATTTTTACCTGCAGTTGTAAAAGCAATGCCACCCTTTAAATCATCATACGCACGCATTCTATTTTAGCATTAAAATTGCACCCAGTGAAATGAGCTGCCGTTTCAATAACATGTAGTTTTAATTATTTTTAAATGCCTTAGTAGTATACTGGCAATATTCATATAAGAAGGAGCTGTGTATCCATATATAAATCTATACCGGTTGACCGTACAATCGGCACCGCTCAACCTAATGAAATTCGCTTACGAAAAGTGATCTGAAACATGGATTGCGTAATTAAAGCTTTTACCTGTAGAGTTTTTTTAAAATACATGGTGAATACAAAATATTACGATCCTATTTTCGAGAAACTGTATTCTTCTTTCTCATAGGTCCTACAAATAAATCAGAAGTCCAGGGCTTTTTTTTTTTTTTTTTTTTTTTCTATTTCGCTCCGTGTTCAGTTGCTCAGTCCATTGCGGTAGAAATTCTAGAAAATCCTCAAATGAACCGTAATAAAAAGCGTGCAGCAGGTAAGTGTGATTTTTGGTGCCCACCTTTTTAAACACGTGATATTATGCGTTTTTGAAATAATTAGGTGCCTCATAGCATCACCAGTTAGTAGTAGTTAAGGCTCTGCAATTCATTGTGGCCTCGGTCTGCCAGTTTGTTCAAAAAATAATAGGTTCTTTTTATGCAATATCAAAAGTCTCTTATCTACCTCTACAATAAAACCGCTTCGACAGTCCTTGAGGTATCAATCACATCCACATATGGAGAGATCTTTGAAGCATACTTGTGTACCTACGTTTTTCTCTGTGTATAAATGTGAACGACTTGGGAAGTTACGTTGCCGCCACAGTGGGACAGCACGTTGCTTTGAGACACTGGTTTCTATATCAAGACCTTTGTATTGCCGACTGTGCTTCCTGCAATATATAAACTCCTTCGAGCATCCTGACTGTCCAGTTTCCAGTTGACGTTAATTCTTCGCTGATCCAGTTCACGTCAGAGCTTTAAGGAGCGCGATCTAATCGATCCGGCAAATCACCAGTGACAGTTATCTTTCTCCGCCCGTCTATCCCACAAACACTTATATATATATATAACAAACGGGACAAATACACACGCAGACGTAACGCTTACTTTAATAAGTAACGATGTCATTATCATTGATACGCGAGTAGTTATATGAATGCCTGTAGAGTAATCTAAATTATGCTCTTCGGCGCACGGAACGCAACGACTTCGATTGTTAAATTGTCAAACGAAAGCGCTACTTTGTTTGCCCCCAATGTCAGACACCGAATGTATAAATATCTATCTATATTGGTCAACTCGGTGACAGCGTTGGACGCTGGAAAAAGCCGCTGTGGTCTAATTGAGACTAATCAATAATTGAGCGCTCATTGTCCTCCGAACCTATATATTGATCAATCATGCTTTCAGCTTCTCTATCATACGATCCGAAAAATTATGTTTTACAAAGCGGCGTTTCGGGGGACATAGTAAAGTTGTGTAAAAGAACGGACACCCTTTTTTCAACATCGCTCTGAAGTAGGAGTTTCGCGTCACATAAAAAAACATCACAAACCGCTCTCACCTTCACTGAAAACACATGTATTTCGTAGTATCAACGAAAGTTGTTAGTCCGTTATCATTGATGACACGCACGAGAATACCAGTCGTCCCAATTTAAATCAATAACAAAAACGTTACTGGGTTCAATTATTAACTAAAACGAATTATCAGTTACCTCTTGAAACCATATCAAAACGCAAAATGATATGTTATTAAATAATAATAAAAACAATGACAATATTACGCCAAATATCGAAACACTCATCCGTAAAAACTCACAGTCTTACACTTCGTTAGCAGGCCTGGCGGTAGAGATTATAATAATTGGGTATGATCCTGGTGTTGTGATCGATAGTGGAAAATAATATGGCGAAGAAGTCGCGCTATGAGTATCCCGCATGGGCAATGAGGCTAAAAAAAACTGCTTTTTCGTCTAGATGATTACTGTGTGCGTGCAGAAGTTTCATCTTGTTCACGATCCTACGGGAAGAAAGCTGGTGATTTTCCAGGATTCTCTGCGAACGATGTCTGCGAATCTACCAATGATGACTTCGTGCTTCCCGGTACGCTGTGATATTTTTGCAGTAGTGGTGTCCATGTTGACTGGCTCTTGGCGTATTCGAAGAACACCTTCGGTTACCATTAACATCGTGAATTGTAGTTCCGTAAAAGTGAAATGGATAAATTGTGAACAGAGACGTGTGAACAGGGTGCCAGCTGTAGAGCAGTTACATGAGACAAACATGGTTCTGTTCACAAACGTGTCAGCAGGGAATAAATCTGATAGAAATTTCACCCATGGACCACTGTGATCATGCAGGTAGTGGCTGAGAATCATTCTGTTTTCTGTTGTCGTCACAATATTCTGATAGTGGCGATAGCAGTAATATTAGGCCATGAGCGAGAGAAAAGCAGGCCGCATTTACAGCTAATACAATATTCTAAATTGTTTTCGGAATTTAGCCTGAGAGTATAAACATGTTATTAACTTGAAAATTAATCGAAGTAGAACTGCAACAACGTAACATTGAGAGAATATAGTTATGAGCTTAGCTTTAAAGTGAGAGCTACCATTGCAGGATTTATTTTGTGTGAATACGATACAGTATATAATATATTTTTCGATAAATCTAGCTGTCTGTCTCATTTTTTTGAAATCTACTTTGGTATGGTGGCACTGAAAGGGGATTACTCATTGACAGCAAGCTATTTTAGATATTTAAATCGAGAGCTCGAACTGCAATCATATCATATGGTAATGTAACGTCTAAAACGAATCTGTCATTGCGGTGTATTTGAATTCCTTTTAAAGGATAAGGCGAAATACATTATTAATAGACTTTGCAGCACAATGCGCAAAACTTCCCCCTAAAAATACTGGTTTTCTTCAGAAACAAATTTATTTTAATAAATTTTTTGCTAACAAGGCTAATACAATTTGCCTTTTTTGCATTGCCTAGATAACCTCGATTCTTATGTCAAGCACCAATTCGACGTCTCACCGAAAGTTCATTTATTCGAGCCGCCGGTTACAGTCTCTACGGAAACAAACTCCGACGGCGGCGAACCTTTGGATGAGAAGAATACGGTGACGTTCTCTAGCGTTTGTCTCGGCGGGACTTTTGATCGACTGCATCTTGGACACAAAGCTTTACTCAGCTCGGCTGTCTCAATAGCTACAGAGAAACTTGTCGTTGGTGTAACTGATGGCGACATGATCAAAAGTGCGTACAAGTATCTCTCCCTAATTATGACATCGGCACGTTCCTCACAAGCAATTATTGTCACTCATGGCTAAGTAATCATTCGTTTGATTGCCATCTGTTATATTTATATGTGCAATTTCATTTTAATTTCGATCGATAATCTCAGCTCTTGATTGAGTTGCGCTGAAAAATGTCGCTTCTAACTTTCGACGATGATTTGTCTTCGGGATGATTTTTTAATAATAGACAAACTATTGTGGGAACTCATTGAGCCATTAAATGTACGGATTGAGGCGCTACGTTGCTGTCTTCAGGACATGGACCCTTCGCTTAAATACGAAATTGAGTCCATAAGTGATCCGTATGGACCAACTGTGCGCGATGCCTCCCTGCAGTGTCTTTACGTGTCGGACGAGACCGTTAAAGGCGGACTAATGATTAACGAGGAGCGCGCTAAAAGGGTATTAGTCACAGATATATTGCTAATAGATTATGCTATCTGACTCGGAAGCATTATCAGCTATTGATACAATAGAATATTTTGGCTTTCGAAGGCTTGCTGGAAGGCTAATTTCTATTTGTCATGCTGTCAATTTTTACTTCATATATGAGTATTACAGTCTCTCATTGACGCATCTTATAGTAGTTTGCGATATAATTTATCGTGTTGCTTTTGTTTCGCTCAGAATTTTCAGCCGATGACACTATACAATGTGTCTCTTGTGAAGAACTTCAACAAAACCGAAGAGTTTATGGATGACAAAATCTCTTCTTCGTCGCGACGAATCGCCCTTTTAGGAAAGGTATATAATATATTTTCTTAGAAGGTACCATATAAGAATATATAGTTTATGGTTATATAATTATAAAAATCTCTTAGAAGGCAATCAAAACGTTTCGCCTCTCGCTAATACGAACCGTACGACCCAGAAAAATGCAATAACGACAAACTATATATTCTTATATGGTACCAATACTC